>NC_057805.1:405887114-405905061 GCF_018294505.1 Triticum aestivum | reverse complement strand
CGTAGGGAGGAGCAGGAGAGAGGAGCTGCAGGAGAGAGGAGGAAGCTGGCCGGCGGCGGGGCTCTGCTCGGCGGCGTGGGACTGCTCAGGGAGGAGAGGAGATGGCACTGAAGGGAAAAGAAGAGAGAGAGTGGAGATGGGCGCGTGGGGTCGTGGGTCGGGGCAGGCCTCGTGGGTGGGGCCCTGACCTGTCGGTGGGTGGGTGCATCTGTCCGACTCATACGGTGGATGGAGATGTGCATTTTGGATCTTGCCACGTCATTGATCCGCGTGATCAATCCGCGTGGTGTGTTTTTTCTTTGCCGTCTACCAAATAAAATACAGACGGCAAACATCTCACTTTGCCGTCTGCAGGACAAATTAACAGACGGCAAAGTCTGTGCCGTCTGTTATTGTTTTGGTAGACAACAAAGTGAGAAGTTTGCCGTTTGTATTTAATTTGGCAGACGGCAAAGTCTATTTTGCCGTTAGTATTTCTTTGCCGTCTATAGCAGACGGCAAACCTTGTCTTTGCCGTCTGGCCCGATGAAAAGCAGACGGCAAAGACGCCTCCTGACGGCAAATTATCTGTTTCCCGTAGTGGGTGGACCCAGCAGGTCTCTGGATTTTCTCCCACTTTCTTTTTTGATGTAAACTGAGTTTTCTCCCAGTACTTTCCCCAAGAACCAACTCAACTGTCCCACGTCTAGCCTAAAAAATAATAATACCCCACATACTATTAACTCATCAAATTAAAATGATATTTTATTTCGTAAGTTGAAAGTTCTTACAAAATAATAATAATAATTGTTTATATATAACTTGGCAAGTTAACTCCTAGTGATTGCGTACATAATCTTGCAAAGATTTTACTGACGTGCAATCCTGTGTTTATGTTTTTATAACATTTCTCCGTCTAGCCCAACATGATATTTTCACCCAGCCCAGCAAGTCCGCGGATTTCGAGAAAAATGCAAATGGGATTTAAACGGGCTGCATAGATGCTACATCATTGTTTCACCCAGCCCACCAAAGGGACTGAAAAACAAATGGACTGGCTGACATGTGGGCCAGTAGGTCGAAGCCTAAGAAGGCGTTGGATTTACATCCAATGGCCGGCATTCTTCATTAATCTCCCGTCTTCTTCCCCCAGCGCTGCCGGAACCGCCTGCTCCAGCCTTCGGCATCCAGCGGCGTTGTTTTGCGCTCCTCAGCGAAACGCTACCCCGCCAACGGCCAGGCCATCCCTCCACTCCGCACCTCCTGTTATTCTCTGCCGAGTGTAGGCCCACCCCGCACCCGAACCAGTCAACTTTCCCACTCCTCTCCGTCTGCGATTCCACTGCCGCATCTTCCCCATCTCCCGGTCGTTCCAGTCTGGGGCCTGGCCGTCGTCCACCGCCTCGCTGCGCTCGGCGCGGCGTGGTCAACATACGTGAGTCATCGGAAGAGGACTGTACGTGGAGAGGCTGACGGCTGGGACCCACGAGGTCCATGGTCGCACGCAAGGAAAGTTCCTCCTTATTACGCACTGTACGTGCACTGTACGTGGGAAGGGCTTCTGTATTTCGCGAAAAAAACGTTCCCCCCGCTGACAGGTCGGACCCACCAGCTATATCTTCGCACGCAAGGAAGTGCCTCCTTATTACGCACCAAAAAATGAATACCCCTTGCTAGCTGGGACCCACCATAGTGGGTGGCTAACTTGTGGGCCTACTAAGTTGACGAGGACAGAGGGCTTTGTCAACTTAGTCAATATGAACGATTCTAGCTCCAGTGACGGTACGATGTCCATCCAACGGTCATAGTGCTTCTTCAACCTCTGGTCTTCTTGCTCTAGCCGCCCAAAGCAGCGCCGGTCATGCCGCGTGCTCCTGCCTCTTGTGGCCGGCTGTGATGCCGCGGAGGCCTCACCGCCCCCTACTACTCCCACCGCTGGCCCAGGGTATCCCTCTACTCACCCACACCCCCTGTTATTCTGCGGCGACGGCAGCCTCACACCGCAGCCGAACCAGTGAACCCTCGTACTCCTCTCCGCGTGGGTATCCACTGCCGCGTCTTCCCCAGCTCCGTGTTGTCCGCTTCCTAGGCCTCACCGTCGTCCACCGCCTTGGTGCTCTCGGCGCGGCGTGGTCAATGTGGTCAACGACCGACTTCCATCGGAAGAGTACTGTACCTGGAGAGGCTCACAGCTGGGTCCACGGCCACAGCCCAGTTTTTTTATGATTTGCTAAGTAAGTCGCTTTGTCAGGTCTGTTGGGCTGCAAATCTTTCAAGACGAGGAGAGCTTCATTCGGCTGGCCGAGAAAATGGTCTATCAGTAATGAGAAATGGGCTGTACATTTTTAAAACACATCAAACCGGCAATTAGTTTCAAATATCTTTTTTTCATTTTGAGATTTTAAATTACATTTATTTTTATGCGTGGAGAATTTGTTGGATTTTATATTGATATACATTTATTTTTAAAATCAGTTTGAATGTGAGTCGAAATTTCGGGATTAAAAACAGTTCGGACCGCACCGAAATATGCAAAATTTCGTATAATTTTTTAACCGTGGCCATAATATGGGTTGTAATGCTAACAAAAAGAATATGGGCTCCAAAAAAACCTTAAGAATTAGCAAATGGGCTGTAAATTATTAGAAATAATGGCAGATGGGCTGTATGTTGTTTTCCACATATTTGAGGCTTTCCTAAAAAAGGTTGACGCACAAGCAGTGACTGTTGGATCTCCATCGAATGGCCGTCGTGCTTCTTCAATCTCTGCTCTTCCTACTCCAGCCGCTCAAACAAGCGCCGGCGGGACTGCCTGCTCCCTCCTCCCCGCGGCCGGTTGTGCGGCCGCGCAGGCCTCACCGCGCCACCGTACTCCCATCGCTGGCCTAGCCATCCCTCTACTCACCCACACCTGCTGTTATTCTCCGGCGACGGCAGACGAACCAGTAAACCCTCGTACAGTCGTACTCCCCTCCGCGTGGGAAACAACTGCCGAGTCTTCCCTGCCTCCGTGTCGTTCCCTTCCTAGGCCTCGCCGTCGTCCACTGCCCTGGTGCTCTCGGCGCGGCCTGGTCAACGTGGTCAACGACCGACATGCATCTGAAGTGGACTGTACGTGAAGAGGCCGACAGCTGGGTCCACGGCCGCACGCAAGGAAATGCCTCCTTATTATGCGCAAAATAATGATTCCTCCACCTGACATCAGGGACCCACCGAAAGGGCCTCTGTATTTCGCAAAAAAAAGTTACCGCCGCTGACAGCTCGGACCGACCAGCTATATCTTCGCACGCAAGGAAGTGCCTCCTTATTACGCAGAAAAAAATGAATACTCCCCCTGTTAGCTGGGACCCAGTATAGTGGCAGGCTGACTTGTGGGCCTACTAAGTTGACGGGGACGGAGGGCTTTGTCAACTTAGTCAATATGCACGATTCTAGCTCCAGTGACCGTACGATGTCCATCCAACGGTCGTAGTGCTTCTTCAACCTCTGGTCTTCTTGCTCCAGCCGCCCAAACCAGCGCCGGTCGTGCCTCATGCTCCTGCCTCCCGTGGCTGGCTGCGATGCGGCGGAGGCCTCACCGCCCCCTACTACTCCCACCGCTGGCGAGGCCATCCCTCTACTCACCCACACCCCCTGTTATTCTGCGGCAATGGCAGCCTCACACCGCAGCGAACCAGTGAACCCTCGTACTCCTCAACGCGTGGGCATCCACTGCCACGTCTTCCCCAGCTCCGCGTCGTCCCCTTCCTAGGCCTCGCCGTCGTCCACCGCCCTGGTGCTCTCGGTGCGGTGTCATCAACGTGGTCAAGGAACGGCTTCCATCGGACGTGGACTGTACGTAGAGAGGCTGACAACTGGGTCCACGGCCGCAGCCAGGAAGTGCCTCCTTATTACATGCAAAATAATTATTCCTCCACCTGACAGCTGGGACCCACCGGACGGGCCACCGTATTTCGCGAAAAAAACGTTTGCCCCTGACTGCTGGGACCCACCAGCTACATCTTCGCACGCAAGGAAGTGCGTCCGGGCAAAAAAAACGATTTGCCCCCTGACTTCTGGGACCCACCAGCAACATCTTCGCAGGCAAGGAAGTGCCTGACAGCCGGGACCCACCTGGTCGAAGCGTACGTAGCGTTGTCATTCTGGTCGCGAACGTGTACGTACATATATATTGGTGGATGTAGAGGCGCGCACGTGTTGTAGTAGAGGCGCGTACGTGTCGTAGTAGAGGCGCGCATGTAGCATGTACACGTACGTACAGCGACCAGGGTGCAAGAAAGAAAATACGGCCACGTATGTGTACATACGGGCGGGGTCTTGAATGCCTACTCGCGCATACGTACGGCCAGGGCTCGTGTACATGGCTGGGTCGGAACGGAGAAACATCGTCGTCGTCGTGTTCATGGCGAGGCAACGGAATGCGTCGTGTTCATGGGGAGGCAACGGAATGTGTCGTGTTCATCGGGAGGCAACGGAACGCGTGGGAGCCAACCGGCTGGGTCGGAACGGAATGCGTCGTCGTGTTCATCGGGAGGGCTTGGACGGAACAGCCGATGGAAACGAGGCCTGGCGTACCGCAGAACGGAGGAAACGGCCTTGTGTTCGACCGGCCATGTTTGAAACGGGATCCTGTTCATCGGGAGGGGTCTGGCGTACCGCAAAACGGAGGAAACGGACCTCCTACGGTCGAAATGGGGGTCCTGTTGATCGGGAGGGGTGTGGCGTACCGCAAAACGGAGGAAACGAACTTTCGTTGGAGCGCTACGGTCGAAACGGGGGTCCTATTCATCGGGAGGGGTGTGGCGTACCGCAAAACGGGACTCCACGGGATACTGTTCATCTCCACCGTCGACCCCCTCCAGCCTCCACGGGCTACTGTTCATCCACCGTCGACCTCCTCCAGCCTCCACCTGCGACTGTTCATCCACGGGCTCCTGTTCATGCAGCCTCCACCACGTGCTACTCCACCGGCTACTGTTCAACCAGCCCTCTCCACGGGCTCCTGTTCAACCACCTGTGACACCCAAAAATTTTAATTGGATTTTTCAAACTTTTATTTTTATTTGAGGAGGGTATTTAAATTTTTCTTCTAAAGAACCCACCCTCTCAAAAACTTTCTTTTATGGCAAGTGTTTTGTTTTGGATTCACCCAAGACTTGGTTCTTGGTCTTTGAGGTTTTCCCTTTTTATTTGGACTCAAAACCAAAATGCTTTTCACTTGAAAAAAAAATTCTTTTGAAAATCTTTTAAATGGCCCTATGGTATTTTGAGTGATCTTCTCCCCTTTTCAAAAATTCCTCTTGCCATGACCTAAGTGGAAATCCACTCCCATAAACCTTTCCCCATCTTTGGATCTTGATTTACCTCAAATCCAGCAAGTTGAGCCTCTCCATATTTTTGTTTCCATTTATTTCTCATCAAAAACAATTTCTGCCTTCTATCTTGATCCTTGGAGGTTTACAAAGGAGCTACCCTTTCTGCTTTGAGTTTTGCCTCCAAACCAATTCCCCTAGCTAGTCCTTTGAGCCCTCATCCAGGATCCATGAAGATCCACTGGTCTCCAGTTCAAATATTTCAAACTATACTTGCTGCAAGTTTGGACCTTATTTGCCAAATTTGATGAAATTCATTTAAATTCTTCTCCTAAAAATCTGAGAGAAATCAGGCAGCCTCTGGGTGCATTGAGAGGTCACCTCACCAAGTCCCAGCTCCAGACAAAATGTTCTTCATGCCAAATCATTTCGTCAAACACCTGTAGAGCACTGTCAATGTCATGTTCAGTAAATTCAGAGATACAGTTCAGTGATCTACTGTCGTTTTCTTCAGAACTTGTTGTCGATCTCGACAGTGCCGCGGTGGCGCCTTGCTCCCCGTCCCCTCCCTCTTGTCCCTGCGCCGCACGAATGCCTGGAAGGTTGCGGGTGTCGGCGACGAGCAGGAAGAGGTGCGCCACCCCGTGAGCGACGGCAGCGGTGGCTTTGCGGCCGCCAGAGAGGGGCGCAGCATAGACGGCGCCGCCCAGCGCCGCCCAAGCCACCGGAGGCCGCCGCGTGGCCATCCACTCCCCCGTGCGCGCTGCCACCCTCGTCGTGAACCGCTGGGCGCGGAGCGCGCTCTCTGCCACCGCCGTGCCCGTACGGCCGCCCCGTCGAAGACCGGCGCCGTTACGCGAAGCCCGACCAAGTTTAGAAGTGGAACGGGACCAGTAACTCTCACTGATGGTGCCTAGCCTCCTAAACCCACTGCCCAACCACTGTCTCGCCGTAATCGCTCGCCGGAGATTTCCCGTTCACGGCCACCCCCTTGGATCGCCTATAAATAGAGGCCCCGAGCTCGAACTCGAACCCACACCACCTCTGCACCCCACCAAGACCACGCCAAGCCACTGGAAGAGCCCCGAGGGAGCCTTCTTCCCCAACTCCGGCCGCCGCGATCCGCCACGGGATCCAGCTCGATTCGCTCCCGTGCGTGCACCTCTACCTCTCAGATCTTGCCAGTAGCTTCCTTATGCATCCACTCTCCTGACCCGCGCTTCAATTCGGAGTTTGCAGCACCCACCGGAGTTCTCCACCATCGCCCGAGCCGCCGTCCGCCGGAGAAAGTGTCGCCGTCGACGTGGTGCTCTCCGTTGGTCGAGTCCACCACCCACCGACGCGGAAGGACGCACTGAAACTCTTGGTACACTCCGATCTCCCTGTCTCGCCGTGATTCAACGCCGGCGACCAACACAGCTTTCGGGCGCCGGCGAGGTTTTCAAACCTGACATGTGGACCCCCCTGTCAGAATCTATTCATTTCCCCCTCGAACCGTTTTCTGTTGGCGCCTTCGGGCAGAATACGTTTTCTCTTTGGGCTGACGTCTTTCCCTCCGAACCGTTTGCTGTTTTCTCAGTTAAGTCCCTGGATCTTTTCTGTTTCATCACAGATTAGTCCCTGGACTAAAACCCTTATAACTTTTTAATAAAAGATGATTTTTGAGTGATTCTTTTTCTGACAGTCTTATATTTTTGTCTAGTTTTTTATAGTATTTATTTGGAAATTTTTTGGGACAACTTTTATGCACGCGATGATTTTCACGTTAGTATACGTTTTCGCTATACCGTAGGTTCCGGAAGAGGTGACGGAGCCGCGAACTTCACCGAGCTAGACTCCGACTTCTCCGAACCAGGCAAGCATGTTTGAACCTTTGATATGACGGGTGTTTGCATGTTTGGTTGAATGGTTTGTGCATATCATATGAGCATCGGTGAGCATCTCGTTGCATGTAAGGCAACTATCCGTGTGCTCTGAGTTACTGTGATCTCTGATGAGAGATGGCCTAGTCATGTGGTGACATGAAGGGCAGTAAGGTGGTACTGTTGTAGCATGCCAGCCTTACGTCATCCGATAAATTCCGACGTTAACGTGGACGAAGTCACGTTATCGTTCTTCCCCCTTCCGTGCTGCCACATGTTTTCTGCCAAGAATACGGTTTAGTAAGTTGTTAACCTCTTTCCGTGTACACACCCAATAGAGGGGCCGGGATGAGGGTTCCATGGCCCTGGATTAAAGCCAGTCATCCGGTCAGGGGCATGGGTGTTTCTGGTTGGGACCGAGAGGGGGGCACCCCTTAGAGCGCGCGTATATAAATTTGATCCCATGCTACGCGAGGTTGTAGCCTCCCCGTCTCAAAGTTTTTTCTTGAACGTTGCCGAGGGTGATTCCTGGCTTCGGAATGCCGAATGGGTGTGTACTGGTTAGATGTGTTTCTCCCTAAACACCGTAAACGGAACTAGTCCCCGTGACTACTGAAATCCGTTGGCTGTGGTTAAAGTACAAACTCTGCAGAGTCAAATCCTTCCGAGTCATCGTATCTATGGTCAAGGACCATGGCCAGTGTATCCATATCTATGTCAATCCTCGGGGTAAATCCCCGGTGAACAAGCTTGAGTGGTAAACCCAGTTTAATCGTTATTCCTATGGATGGACTAACCTTTTATTTATCTCGTACTTGGAATGATTTATATTCTTGAACTACTGAATTATTAAGTTATGATATAAGCCCTTTATGTGATGTCGCTCAGACGTCCGACTGTGGCACTCCTGTTATTTACTTTTGATATAAGCCCTTTATGTGATGTCGCTCAGACGTCCGACTGTGGCACTTTTATTATCTATACAAGCCCTTTATGTGATGTCGCTCAGACGTCCGACTGTGGCATGCTGTCATTTACTTTCAATATAAGCCCCATGCACTGTTATTTATATTCTATTATAAGCCCTTTATGTGGCGTCGCCTTGACGCCCGACTGCGGCATTGTTATTTCTTTTGTTTCCTCTCGAGGAGTCATTCAGACACTCGTTTGGCCCTCAGTATTATTTTGGGATTTCGGGAGGACTACCGCCCGACTTCTCCTTATTTCCCCGTGCATTATTATCTCGTTGTCCGAGTGCACTTGTTAATCTGTTCTTATGCATCATGTTTACATTTGTTATATCTTATGTCTGAACTGTCTTGCGAGTACTTTCATAGTACTCACCTGGCTTGTTGATTTGGCCAGATGTTGACGAAGGCGATCTCATGGATGAAGAGTTTGATAGTGAGTCCGACACCTAGAGGAATCCCAGTCAGTCCCGTGCGATCCTGGATATTGGTCACTTGTATTATATACGCTTCCGCCACCCACAATAAGTATCCTCGAGCCTCCCTCCGACGCTCGAAGAGCTGTTAGTTGTCAGGAGTCATATCACCCACTCCGCTGTGATATTTCCACCACCGCTTTTATCGTGAGTTAGTAGTTATGCCACCCTATCCGCCTTTAAGTTTTATTGGCGTGTTTGTAATAAATTGTTGAGCAGTCTCCGCTCAACCTTGTATTATTTTCAGTACTCCTGGTATTTTTCTTCTGTGATCAAGATTTTGTCTACCAGTAAGAAGGAATTCTTCTCTACTGGTCCATAAAAGGGATCGGTCTCTCAATAAATATTTTTGTTGAAAAACCGGTCGTGACACCACCCCTCCACGGGCTACTGTTCATCCAGCCCTCCATCGTCTACTGTTCATTCTGCCCTCCACGGGGTGGTCCTGTTCATCCTGCCCTCCACGGGGTCCTGTTCATCCAGCCCCAACCGGCTCAATCGATCGGGGTCCTGTTCATCCAGAGGCAACACCACGGGGTCCTGTATCCAGTGGCAGCATCGATCGGCTTCAGTTAGCAGCAGTAGCGAAGGAATCGCTCGATCGGGTTCAGTTAACAGCCATCGATCGATCGCTCGGGTTCAGTAACGCGTAGCCTGCAGTGCAATCGCTCGGGTTCAGTTAGAGCCCAACGCCTCGCTCGGGTTCAGTTAGAGCCAACGCCTCGCACACACGCGCATACATGTACGAGAGAAACACACATCGCTCGGCCCCCGACCTCCCGCTGTAACCCGGAACTCCCCGAAATTTTCCTCGCTCTCGCTTCTACCATGGTATTTTCCATCATGGACGGCCCAAAGAATGTCATGCAGTTGTGTCCCCGGCCCGCCCAGGACGAAAAGCCCATTTTCTGTTATGATTTTTTGTCATAGAACTAGGAGCCCACCACATCTATGATGATATCGGGTTTTGTCACAATTATCGTCATAGAAGTGTCATATGTCTGAGAGAAAAAAAATTCGTTCGGCCCAAAATGTCACGGATGTGTCTTTTTTTTGTAGTGTGATGTCGGCGGCGTTCATGAAGAGCCAGGCCGGCCTCCCCTTGTTATGCAGCGGAGCGATTCGGCGGCAGATGAAATCCGCCCCGATCATCTCGAGGGTGAGCCCGGCCTCGGTTAGGCGGAGAATCCTGGTGTTGGCGATCGTAAGCTTCGCATCGTCAGCATCGACATCGCTCCAATCGCTTCCGCGGACCGGCGGCGCCTTGCGGCCCCGGCAAAAGTCCGGCGGGTCCTTCTCCTCAATCCAGCACCACCGGCCCCGCCATTCTTCCCACCTCTCCTTCATAGCGCCCTCCGGGTACGCCCCCTTGGACCTTGGGATCCAGGTAACACAACCGGAAATGGCGCCCCCCAGTTGGATCCGAGGGGAGAAGTAGTGGCGGAAGAGCGCCGTGTTGGGATGCACCCCGGCGAAGCCCTCGGAGAGGTGCACGAAAAGAGCCATGCACGCCATGGCATTTGGAGTAAAATCCAAAAGGTGGAAGCCGTGGGTGTGCATGACGTCGCTAAAGAAATCAGAGAAGGGGGACAGTGCCCGCAGGAGAAGTAGTCGACAAAGAAAGGGTACCGATTTGGGGCGGCCTCGGCGCAGTTGGCGGTGATGACGCGCGTGGCTGGATGCCCCGTTGTCTCTCCCCCCATCTTCAGCCTCCACATAGGCTTGAAGTAATCCCGCAGTTCGATCGCGTCGACCGTCGAGGGGAAGTAGGCGAGCTTCGTCCGCTGAGCCGCCAGCGCACTCTCCGGCGGCTCCGTCGCTCCGGTGTCCTTGGCCACTCCCTTGCCCTTGGTGGATTTGGACGCCATGGCGGCTGGGGGGAGCAAGAGATAGAGGACGGCGGAGACGCAACGGCGACGAGCGAAAGTAAGAACCCGAGAAGAAGGAAGAAAGGGGGCGGTGGCTCTGAGATTGGAGAAGACGCAGGGAGGGGGGTAAAGTGAGCAGCGCGCCCGCGGTTATTCCTTTTTACGGGGAAGGCGTGGGCCGCCTCCTTTCCCATTAACTGCGATGTGACGCATGCGTGCGGGAACCGCCCCACGCATGACCCCCATGTCACGCACGACCCTCCACGTCGCGCGCAGGTCGTGGGGAAGCACAACAGACGGAAAATTACTGCGGTAGAATCCGTCCCTCCTGCCCGCGCACCGTTTTGGGCCTGGCCCAACAACGTGTCGCGCTTATGTGTGGACCAGGCCCGGGGGCTCCTATCGGTGTACAAAAAGTAGGGGCGCCCCTTTTTGACCCCTTTACTTGTGCACGGACAGTCGGAGCCACGCCCGCGGCCACACTAAGCAGGGCACATGAAGGGAGCCGGAGAGAAGCCGGAGCACAAGATGGCCAAGGCAACGCCAAGACCAAAGATACCAAAGAGCGAGAGGGCGAGGTGGACTCCCCCGGCAAGATCCTTGCCGGGGCAGGCCTCCGCGGCCCTGGCAAGAACCTTGCCGGGGCAACTTGCCCAAACACCAACGGAGCGAGCCGCCCTTGAGCCCACGGGTTCCAACCCAACCAACTACGATTGGACCAGGGCTTGGGAGGCACCTCTGTGGTGGCATGTAGATCTTTGTCAAGACCATAGAGATATGAGATCAGATGAGAACCAGAAGACGGTGACCCTTGGCGGGATCCTTGCCGAGGAGATCCACAAGACCCCCGGCAAGCGCCTTGCCGGGGACGACTGCAACGCCACGGCAAGACCCTTGCCGGGCCCCCAGCAAGGCCCTTGCCGAGGGCATCAGCTGGGCCACAGCCAGGCCCGCGTCGACCAAGACTCCACCACCGTTCCCAAGCAGCTGCTAGCTCAACCAGCTGGGCAGGCACCTGCGTGGTGGCATGCAGATCTTCGTGAAGACCCTACAACCGCGCAACCTCAGCTGCCTGCCTGCCTACATGGCGCCGCATGCATCGCTGTCCAGGGCGCGTGTCGAAGCAAAGAGGAGCGGCGACGGACGGGACGACCCTCGCCCCCGTCCCCGATAAAGCTAGGGGACACCTAAGCAACGCATTAAATGCGTCTTGTCCTGTAATACGGGCGATAAGCTCATAGTAATGTAGGCCTTTCCACCTCCTGTGTGCCACTGTGGCAGCCCCTTTCGACTATAAAAGGAGGCCCATGGCATACTCGAGGAGGATTCGGCTCTTTGGAACTACACAGCCACCATAGCTAGTTCGAGAGCTCAAGAACACTCAATACACCCACCAAAGCAGGACTAGGGTTTTACGCATCCTCGCGGCCCGAACCTGGGTAAATGATCCTTGTGCTGACTGTTAATCCTGCTCTTCTCACAACCCCGCGCCCCGGCAACCGTAGTAGGGATTCTTGTGATCCCATAGGTGTCGTTTCCCACCGACAATAAGAGTTTGTCCAGGCTTGTCCTTTGCTACAAAAAGGATTGGGCCATCTTGCTGCGCTTTATTTACACTTGTTACTTGTTACCCGTTACAAATTACTTTATCACAAAACTATCTGTTACCAATAATTTCAGTGCTTGCAGAGAATACCTTGCTGAAAACCGCTTATCATTTCCTTCTGCTCCTCGTTGGGTTTGACACTCTTACTTATCAAAAGGACTACGATAGATCCCCTATACTTGTGGGTCATCAAGACTCTTTTCTGGCACCGTTGCCGGGGAGTGAAGCGCCTTTGGTAGGTGGAATTTGGTAAGGAAAAATTTATATGGTGTGCTGAAATTTACGGTCACTTGTTACTATGGAACATAATCCTTTGAGGGGCTTGTTCGGGGTATCTTCACCCCGACCAGTAGAGCAAATAGTTGCTCCTCAACCTACTGAACCTACTGAAAATGTTTACTTTGAAATTCCTTCGGGTATGATAGAGAAACTGCTAGCTAATCCTTTTGCAGGAGATGGAACATTGCATCCCGATTTACACTTAATCTATGTGGATGAAGTTTGTGGATTATTTAAGCTTGCAGGTATGCCCGATGATGTTATCAAGAAGAAGGTCTTCCCTTTATCTTTGAAGGGAGAGGCATTGACATGGTATAGGCTATGTGATAATATGGGATCATGGAACTACAAACAATTGAAATTGGAATTTCATCAGAAGTTTTATCCTATGCATCTTGTTCATCGTGATCGTAATTATATATATAATTTTTGGCCTCGCGAAGGAGAAAGCATCACTCAAGCTTGGGGGAGGCTTAAGTCAATGTTATGTTCATGCCCCAATCATGAGCTCTCAAGATAAATGATTATTCAAAAAATTTATGCTCGGCTTTCTCTCAATAATCGCTCCAAGCTCGATACTTCTTGTACTGGTTCTTTTATGATGAAGACTATTGAATTCAAATGGGATTTATTGGAAAGAATTAAATGCAACTCTGAAGATTGGGACCTCGACGAAGGTAAAGAGTCAGGTATAACACCTAAGTTTGATTGCGTTAAATCTTTTATGGATACCGATGCTTTCCGTGAATTTAACACTAAATATGGACTTGACTCTGAGATAGTAGCTTCTTTATGTGAATCCTTTGCTACTCATGTTGATCTCCCTTAGGAGAAGTGGTTTAAATATAATCCTCCCATTGAAGTAAAATTAGTTGCACCTATTAAAGTTGAAGAAAAGACTATCACTTATGATGATCCTGTTGTTCCTACCGCTTATGTTGAGAAACCACCTTTCCTTGTTAGAATTAAGGATCATGCTAAAGCTTCAACTGTAATCAACAAAAGTAATATTAGGACGCATAAACCACCTGAGCAAGTTAAAGTTGAACCTAATATTGCTATGGTTAAAGATCTCTTGGCTGATAATATGGGCATGTTATTTACTTCTGTAATGAGACTGCTAGAATTGCTAAACCTGGTGCTAAAGATAGACATTGACCTGTGGTAGGCATGTCTGTTATTTATGTTAAAATAGGAGAGCATTGTTATCATGGCTTGTGTGATATGGGTGCTAGTGCTAGTGCAATACCTCATTATTTATACAAAGAAATTATGCATGATATTGCACCTGCTGGAATAGAAGAAATTGATGTTACCATTAAGGTTGCCAATGGAGATACTATTTCACCGATTGGGATTATTAGAGATGTTGAAGTCTTGTGTGGGAAGGTTAAATATCCTGCTGATTTTCTTGTTCTTGGTTCCCCACAAGATAGCTTTTGTCCCATCATATTTCGTAGTCCCTTCTTGAACACTGTTAATGCTAGGATAGACTGTGAAAAGGATGTTGTTACTATTGGTTTGGGTGATATGTCTCATGAGTTTAATTTTGCTAAATTTAGTAGACAACACAGTGATGAGGAATTGCCTAGTAAAGATGAAATTATTGGTCTTGCTTCTATTGCCGTGCCTCCTAATGATCCTTTAGAACAATATTTTCTCGACCATGAAAATGATATGTTTATGAATGAAAGAAGGGAAGTTGATGAAGTATTCGTTAAAAGGGACCTATTTTGAAACACAACTTGCCTGTTGAAATTCTAGGGGATCCTCCTCCAGCCAAGGGTGATCCCGTGTTTGAGCTTAACCATTACCTGATACTCTTAAATATGCTTATCTTGATGAAAAGAAGATATATCGTGTTATTATTAGTGCTAACCTTTCAGAGAAGGAGGAAGAGAAATTATTGAAAATTCTGAAGAAGCATCGTGCTGCTATTGGATATACTCTTGATGATCTTAAGGGCATTAGTCCCACTCTATGTCAACACAAAATAAATTTGGAGAAAGACGCCAAACCAGTTATTGATCACCCACGACGACTAAATCCTAAGAAGAAAGAAGTGGTAAGAAAGGAAATACCAAAGCTTCTGGAGGCAGGTATAATTTATCCCGTTGCTGATAGTCAGTGGGTAAGTCCTATTCATTGTTTCCCTAAGAAGGGAGGTATTACTGTCGTTCCTAATGATAAAGATGAATTGATTCCGCAAAGAATTATTACAGGTTATAGGATGGTAATTGATTTCTGTAAATTAAATAAAGCTACTAAAAAGGATCATTAACCTTTGCCATTCATTGATCAAATGCTAGAAAGGTTATCCAAACATACACATTTTTGTTTTCTATATGGTTACTCTGGTTTCTCTCAAATACCTGTTTCAGCTGAGGATCAAGAAAAGACCACTTTTACATGCCCTTTCGGTACCTTTGCTTATAGACGTATGCCTTTTGGTTTATGTAATGCACCTGCTACCTTTCAAAGATGCATGATGGCTATATTCTCTAACTTCCGTGAAAAGATTTGTGAGGTTTTCACGGATGATTTCTCTGTCTATGGATCGTCTTTTGATGATTGCTTGAGCAACCTTGATCGAGTTTTGCAGAGATGTGAAGAAACTAATCTTGTCCTGAATTGGGAGAAATGCCACTTTATGGTTAATGAAGGCATTGTCTTGGGGCATAAAATTTCGGAAAGAGATATTGAAGTTGATAAAGCTAAAGTTGATGCTATTGAAAAGATGCCGTGTCCCAAGGACATCAAAGGTATAAGAAGCTTCCTTGGTCATGACGGTTTTTATAGGAGGTACATTAAGGACTTCTCAAAAATTTCTCGGCCTCTGACTAATCTCTTACAAAAAGATATTCCTTCCGTCTTTGATTGTGATTGTGTAGAAGCATTTGAAATACTTAAGAAAGCTTTGATTTCTGCACCTATCGTTCAGCCACCTAATTGGAATTTACCCTTTGAAATTATGTGTGATGCTAGTGATTATGCTGTAGGTGCTATTCTAGGACAAAGAGTTGATAAGAAATTAAATGTCATTCAATATGCTAGTAAAACTCTAGACAGTGCCCAGAGAAATTATGCTACTACTGAAAAAGAATTCTTAGCATTTGTATTTGCTTGTGATAAGTTTAGACCTTATATTGTTGATTCTAAAGTAACTATCCACACTGATCATGTTGCTATTAAATATCTTATGGAAAAGAAAGATGCTAAACCTAGACTTATTAGATGGGTTCTCTTGCTAAAAGAATATGATTTGCATATTATTGATAGAAAGGGAGCTGAGAACCCCGTTGCAGACAACTTGTCTAGGTTAGAAAATGTTCTTGATGACCCACTACCTATTGATGATAGCTTTCCTCATGAATAATTAAATGTCATAAATGCTTCTCGTACTCCTCCATGGTATGCTGATTATGCTAATTACATTGTTGCTAAATTTATACCACCTAGTTTCACATACCAGCAAAAGAAAAAGTTTTTCTATGATATGAGGCATTACTTCTGGGATGACCCACACCTTTATAAAGAAGGAGTAGATGGTGTTATTAGACGTTGTATACCTGAGCATGAACAAGAACAGATCCTACGCAAGTGTCACTCCGAAGCTTATGGAGGACACCACGCTGGAGATAGAACTGCACATAAGGTATTGCATTCCGGTTTTTATTGGCCTACTCTCTTCAAGGATGCTCGTAAGTTTGTCTTGTCTTGTGATGAATGTCAAAGAATTGGTAACATTAGTAGATGTCAAGAAATGCCTATGAATTATTCACTCGTGATTGAACCATTCGACGTTTGGGGCTTTGATTATATGGGACCGTTTCCTTCCTCTAATGGGTATACACATATTTTAGTTGCTGTTGATTACGTTACTAAGTGGGTAGAGGCTATTCCAACTAGTAGTGCTGATCATAACACCTCTATTAAGATGCTTAAAGAAGTTATTTTTCCGAGGTTTGGAGTCCCTAGATATTTAATGACTGATGGTGGTTCACATTTTATTCATGGTGCTTTTCGTAAAATGCTTGCTAAGTATGATGCTAATCATAGAATTGCATCTCCATACCACCCACAGTCTAGTGGTCAAGTAGAATTGAGTAATAAAGATGTTAATCATTAGCTCACTTGATGAATGGAGAACCCAAGCCTATGAGAATGCCAAATTGTTTAAAGAAAAAGTTAAAAGATGGCATGACAAAAGGATACAAAAGAAATATAGGTGATTATGTGTTGCTATTCAACTCTCGTTTAAGATTTTTTGCAGGAAAACTTCTCTCTAAATGGGAAGGTCCTTACGTTATCGAGGAGGTCTATCGTTCCGGTGCCATAAAAATCAACAACTTCGAAGGCACAAATCCGAAGGTGGTGAACGGTCAAAGAATCAAACATTATATCTCAGGTAATCCCATAAATGTTGAAACCAATATTATTGAAACCGTAACCTCGGAGGAATACATAAGAGACACTTTCCAGAACATTTCAGACTCCGAAAAGGAATAGGTATGTGGCACGGTAAGTAAACCAACTCCAAAACAGTTCTAATGGCAATTTTTCTCTGTTTTGGAATATTTGAGAAAATAGGAAAATAAGAAGCAGTCCGGGAAGGACACGAGGCTTCCACGTGGGTGGGAGGCGTGCCCTACCCCCCTGGGCGCGCCCCCTGCCTGGTGGGCACCTCGTGCGCTCTCCGGACTCCGTTTTCTTGCACGATACTTCATTTGGTCGGTAAAAATTCATTATATAATCTACCGAAGGTTTTGACCACCATAAAACGCAAATATCCTCTGTTTTTGTTTCGAGCTGTTTCTGCCGCAGATTAGAGCAAGATATCTTCTCAAGAGTCAATCGGGGAGAGTCGGGTGTCTCATCCGACACCGGGTCCAGGGGCAAACAACGATGCCTATCACTTTGGGCCCTCAACGGAGGAAGAGATGGAAGCTGACTTGAAAAGGATAGATGCCATGGAGGAGGATCAAGAAGTTACTTCTCGTTTCCCGGCAGGATTCACGACGGGGGAATTACAGAGCTCAGCTATCCCAAACTCGATCATCCCCTCCAATGTTAAATTTCTCTCTTATGAAAATATGAAAAGGAGTGTTACTTGTTCTCCCGCAGCTATGCAGCATCCATGGGTGCAAGGAGCTTTAACCGTCACGGGTAATCTCCATAAGGAAATAATGGATCTTAAGTGGCAAGTCAACAAGCTCGAGGAGGAGAATCGTATTCTGAGGGGTATCATAGCCAATAATATTACATCACCACCTCCGAAGAAAGAGCAATAATCACATGGGTATGAGCACTCCCCTTGGCAACTGCCAAGCTTGGGGGAGGTGTCCCGGTATCGTATCACACTACTGGAATCCACTTCTTTGCCGTCCGCTAGCTGACCGCAAAGAAAGGCTTTGCCATCAGCCACCGGAAAACTGACGGCAAAGAGACAACGGACGGCAAAGGATGGCTTTGCCATCAGCATATCTTTGTCATCCGCTAGCTGACGGCAAAGAGGGTGGGTGGCGGGCGTACTGGGGCGAACTAACGGCCATCTTCTTTGCCGTCCGCTGGCTAACGGCAAAACATCTTTGCCGTCC
>NC_057805.1:405852175-405886526 GCF_018294505.1 Triticum aestivum | reverse complement strand
GCCGCACCGCCCGGCCCTGCCCCGCCGCCGCCCTTCATCGTGGTGAGTTTTTTCTCTATTTTTTAGATTTAGTTTATATTTGTTTAGTTTAGGTTAGTTTATTTTATTTAGTTTAGGTTAGTTTAGGTTAATTTAGTTTATTTTAGGTTACATTTAGTTTATAGTTTTGTTTAGGTTTTTTTCCTGTTTTTAAGAATAATCAAGAAAGATGAAAAAAAAGAAAAAGAAGAAGAGGAAGAAGAAGAAGAAAAAATAACAATAAGTAGTAGTAGAAGAAGATGATGAAAAAAGAAGTAGAAGTTGAAGATGAAAAAAAGAACTAGGAAAAAAGGGAGCCTGGGGACGAGCGGGTTAGGGGGTTCCTCGGTGTCGATGGAACCCTAAATAGCAAGTATCATCGTTGCGAGGTACATGTGGCCGTCGGTGTCGAATACTACATCCACGTCCCACAAGTGACGCCGACGTCCGGCGTCCCAAAGTAACTATTCTCGGTGTCGATCGCGGTCGAACACCATTGCAAATTTGTCTGGCAGCCTCTGCGATGACAATTAAAAGGCAAGTGTTGAAACTTGAAACACCCAAACTAACTTAAGTCGGTTTGGTTGTTTGAAATTTCAAAACTTGGGTTTAATCCTCATCATAGAGGCTGCCAGACAAATTCGCCAAGGTGTTCGACCGTCATCGGCCACCAGAACTATTGTTGCGGGATGCTGGGCGGCGGCTTCACTTGTGGGATGTGGATCAAGTGTTCAACGCCGACCGCCTCATGTAACTTGCACCGATGGTCGTTGCTATTTAGTTTAGCCGGGGATGAGCGGGTTAGGGGTTCGCTATGTTACTCACCTTTGGATTTAAATGTGTAGTTATTTCGTCGCTGCGAGGGTCTAGTGTTCGACGAGCTCCGCCCCTGCGTTCGTTGGTGAGCACAAATGACATCTCCCGATGAAACTTGCTAGCTATAGGTGTCAATCATCAGTATGCGTAACCACTATGCGTCTCCCATTCGAAAGGGTTACATCTATAAATATGCATGCATTTGCATATTTATAATCGTGATTCTTTCGAATTGTCCAATGTTATCCATGGACAGCCCGAGTATGTGTAGATTGGGTTCATTTTCCCATATGCTCAGCTCCGGATCTGATGCAGAATTTCGTCAGTGCCTCCCTGTTGTTCTCCGGGTACACATTCTCTCTGCTTATTGCCGAGACGTGTATCAGGAGAACAGCGGGGAGGTGCTGCCGAAATTTTCTGTCGGATCCGGAGCAGAGCATGGGAAAACGAACCCGATCTACACATACTCGGGTGGGATTAGGACCTATCTTTACCTATTAGCGTGTAGGTTGCATGGACGTAATAAAACTGACAAACTCCATTAACTGATGGATATGGTTTGCTTAATTATGTATATATTTCTTGTGTGTCCAGTAGGAAGTCAATATGAGTGATCGTGCATGGATGTACACCGGTTACACTAGTCAGAAAGTTTGGACCGAGGAATGGTTAACAAAAACCAAGGGGTTTGTTAGAGCTGCATTTGCAAATGGCCAGGAATTTAGCTGGTGCCCCTGTGCCCGTTGCAACAACTATAAAAAGAGGGACGAGCTTCAAATGAGTAAAAACCTGCAGAAGTTTGGTTTTACGCCTGGTTACACGGTCTGGACATTACATGGTGAATCTGCCCAACGTGCCAGAGCCGAGGTTCGTCGTCGCACCGATGAGCATGGTAGCGGGACCGCAGACATGGTGCAAGACTTTGACGATGCTCGGGACTTGGACGAGGAGATGGAGGAATCTGCAAAGGCCTTCACTGAAATGTTGGAGTCCTCAAAACGTCCTCTCCACGAGCACACTGAGCTTTGTCAGCTGGATGCCATCTCACAAATAATGGCTTTGAAGGCTCAATTCAACTTGGGCAGAGAATGCTACGACACGATGATGACAGTATTCGGACGATTTCTACCCAAAGGCCATGTGCTACCTCCAAACCTGTACCAGTCAGACAAAATCCTCCGTGCTCTTAAGATGCCCTATGAGAAGATACATGCCTGTGAGAAAGGATGTGTCTTATTTAGGCTTCAGTATGAGGACTTGAACTATTGTCCCATTTGCAGTTCTTCTAGGTATGTTGTGGTAGACAACGGTATGGGTGAGAAGACGCAGACCAAAATACCCGTTAGTGTTCTTTGATATATGCCAATCGTACCAAGACTTAAACGTCTTTTCATGGTTGAAGAGACGGCCAGACAGATGACATGGCACAAATCGGGCAAAAGAACCGAACTAGATGCAGATGGGAATGTGATGATGGTGCACACATCGGATGGTGAAGCGTGGAAGCGCTTCGATGCATTACATAAGGAAAAAACGGCAGATCCAAGGCATCCTCGAGTCGCCGTCAGCATAGATGGGTTTAGTGTGTTTGGTCAGATGGCAGCCCCATACAGCTGTTGGCATGTGTTTGTCATTCCACTCAATCTCCCCCCGGGCAGATTATGCAACGAAAGAATATTTTCCTGACGTTGATAATTCCAGGGCCCAACTATCCGGGGAACAATATGAATGTGTAGATGCAGCCGCTTAAGGACGAATTGCATGAAGCTTGCGATAATGGGTTCAAGACATACGACGCCTTTAGCAAACAGAACTTCATAATGCGTGCCTGGTACATGTACTCGACGCATGACTTGCCGGCGTATGCGCTATTCGTTGGCTGGTGTGTGCATGGTAGGTTCCCGTGCCCCACATGCAAGGGAGCTCTTGAGTTTCGTTGGCTGACGGCAGGGTGCAAGTATAGTTGCTTCGACTTGCATAGACCGTTTCTACATCCTGGCCATAAGTTCAGGAAAGACAAGAAGAACTTCATCAAAGGTAGAGTTGTCAAACACTCTGCACCACCTGAGTTGACAGGCCAACAGACCCTAGATCAGTTAAACGCTCTCGAGCCAGATCCAGAGCGTCCAGGGTATTTCAAGAGGTATAATAAGGAACACGCCTGGACTCACAAGACATGCTTCTGGGATCTGCCTTACTTCAAAGACCTCCTTTGCCCACACAACATCGACGTGATGCACACTGAAAAGAATATCGCCGAAGCCATTTTTGGTACATTGTTCGGCATAGAGGGGAAATCACAGGATAATACTAGGGCTAGAGTCGATCGAGAGGAGCTATGTGATAGACCATTACAAAACATGAAAGAACCAAAAGGAAAGGGGATCAACTGGACGAAGCGAAAGGCATGGTTCAATCTTGGAAGGCCAGCTATGAAGGAAATTATTTTGTGGGTGAAAATGCAGTTGATGTTCCACGATGGGTATGCAGCAAATCTAAAGAGGGGAGCGAGTCTTCAAAAATTGAAAATGTTTGGTCTAAAAAGTCATGATTGGCACATATGGATTGAGCGGATAATGCCGGTGATGTTGCGTGGCTTCATCCCTGAGGATGGATGGCTAGTACTAGCAGAGCTGAGCTATTTCTTCCGTGTTCTTTGTGCGAAAGAACTATCGCCTGGCCTCCTAGAAGAAATGGAACAGTTGGCGCCGGAGTTGATCTGCAAGTTAGAGAAGATCTTTCCGCCAAGCTTCTTTAATCCAATGCAACACTTGATTTTGCATCTCCCGACCGAGGCACGATTGGGGGGCCCGTGCAAAATCGTTGGTGCTACTCATCTGAGAGGATGCAGAAGACGCTTCGAGCAAAATGTAAAAATAAACGTAGAATAGAAGCATCGATGGCGGAGGCATTCATCACTGAGGAGGCGGCAAACTTCGTGACAGCACACTACCAAACCAAAAATCATCATTTGCATAATCCGAAGACTCGGTACAATGCTGACGAACCTCAAAAGGGTCAATCCAACCTCAGCCTATCCAAAGGGGATCTCACACCAGCCAGTGGTTGGAAACCAGTAAGGTTGGATGTTGAAGAATGGCGGACCATTTCGATGTATCTTTTCAACAACCTAACAGAAGTGCGGCCGTACATCGAGTAAGATCTCGGTACATTGTTTCACAACTTCTAATTCCTTTGAACTTATCTTATTCCTAGATATTTGATGCAGTCGATACGTCGCCATATTGTCATATGGAGCGGTGATCCAAAAGGACTCCGTCGAAGAGTATGAGCTTCTGGCAAAACAAGGAGCCGGATATCCCGGTTTCATCTCTTGGTTCAAAAAAACGGTAATTTCCATTAGACCCTTTCTTTTCTTTGGCTAATTTGCGACTAATGCAACAATCCTTTCGTATTAAACTTGTAGGCTAATTCAGAGATTATGGATGCCGAATTGAGACAAGTAGCTAATGGTTTGGACTATAAGGTCCGTTCATTTGACAAATACGACATCAACGGGTATCGCTTTCGTACCTATGGCAAAGAGCTATCTATGGCCGACCGAAAGTCTACAAATTGTTGTGTCTCTGCTATCGGTGAAGGAGGTATCGAGTATTATGGAAGAGTTGAAGCAATTTATGAACTTGAATTCTATGGTGAAAACCCACCAAACGTCGTAGTCTTCAGATGTTATTGGTTCCAGCCGAGGGAGACTAGAAGGACTCATGAACATATAGGGCTAGTCGAAATCAAACAAAGCACCCATTTGGATGTTCCCGATGTCTATATTATGGCTCAACAGGCAATCCAAGTTTTCTATCTACCGTGGGCATGTCAAAGTGATCCAAATCTCAGTGGTTGGGACGTCGTTTATGAAGTGCCGCCACGTGTTCGACCACCTCCCCCCAATGAAAAGGATTATGAACCTCACATTAACGAGGTCACATATGACGAAGGAGAATTCTTCCAAGAAACACGTCTTTCCAAAAATGTTTCAAGAACCGCTCTACTCCACCCCAGATCATTGAAGTTGACAACGATAGTGAATCCGACATCACCCCTGAGCCGGAAGAAGAAGAGCCGGAAGAAGAAGAAGTTACTGCTGCAGATGACCTGTCAATGCTTGAACGATTACGTAAAGGTGGCCTTCCACATGATGATGCATTTATTAATGATGATGATGAGCACGTCATTACCAATAGTGATGATGATGATGCTTTTATTAATGATGATGACGAGCACGTCATTACCGATAATGATTATTAGGTATTCAATTTTTTATGTTGTACTTGATTTATATAGTTATTTGTATGACTATATGATTTATATAGTTGGTATTTATAATTTTCTTACTTTGTATGATTGTTTCTTATACATAGTGCCATGGTCTTGATTTCCGTCCCGGCCGGCCCTCGCCCGCTTTATGATTCAGATGTGGTAAATTCTCTTTCATAACTATTTGTTGCATTTCGCATTTATGCAAATTATGGCCATCAAGTTCACATAGAGATATTTTAATCTAGGAGGTATGTGAACCGGAATTTGAAACGGACCCTCTTGTCGAGAAGTTAAATTTAGTTGAAAAAGAAAATGAGTATTTGAATGAAAAAATTAAAAGAATTGAAGAAGAGAAGATGACATTGGAGTTGTATGTTGCCGATGCCATCGATGATCACAAGATGAAGATGAATGCAATGGGCTTGAAGATCGATGCAATGCGCCTGAAGCTTAAGAAGATTAGAAAATATGCCATTGATAATGAGGCTTGGTATCATTATGCCGTTGGATCAATTGTTACCTTAGTTGCGATCTTCATCACACTTGTTGTTTTCTCTAGTGTTTTGCTTTACAAATGGATACTTAGCTTATTTTCCTCCTAAATGGCATAATTACCTAAGTTAGATAAAAAAAAGCTATACTTAGCTTATTCAGTTCATTTATGACGTATTTAGCATACTTAGGTAAAAATGGCATGATAATCTTTGTTAGCTCCAAAATGATATAGACTTAGCTTATTTTCCTCGAAAATGACATAATAACCTTACTAAGCTCCAAAATGACCTATTTACCTACCTTAGTTCTAAAATGACCTACACTTAGCATTTTACCTAGCTTAGCAATAAAATGACATTTTTACCTACCTTAGTTAGAAGAAGAAGAAGATAAAGAAGAGGAGAGGAGAAAAAGAAAGAGAAGAAAAAAAATCTTCTTCTTCTTCGTCTTCTTCTAACTACTCTTCTTCTTCTTCTTCTTCTAACTTTCATCTTTCCAATGTGCAGATTTGCTTTACATGAGGAAGCTTGGATTCATGGAGTGTACTATTCTGATTATGTTCAATATGTATGCATGGATATGTTGTTGGAAACTAGTTTCTGGTTATGCATGTATATATGGATATGTTGGATTTGATGAAATATGATGTTGGATATATATGTTGTTGGATTTGATTAAATATGATGTTGGACTTGCTGTTATATGTTGTTGGATATGTTCCATATGTATGCATGTATATCTGTGTTTGAAACCCTGTCAAATTAAATGGATTAAAATAAAATCAAGGGATATGTAGCCTCTTTGCCGTCCGCTTGCAGACGGCAAAGAGGACACGTGGTAGTCACCTATGCAAACTAGGAACACTGGCTGCCTATTTGGTCATTTTGCCTTCAACTGGCAGACGGCAAAGTGACCAGCTATGCCATCAGCCAGCGGACGACAAAGATACATACCTCTTTGCCGTCTGCCGGCGGACGGCATAGCTACACACGTGGCAGCGTCCAAGTTCTGCCTAGCTGAGCTCTTTGCCGTCCATTGGCGGACGGCAAAGAGCACCGTTAAACCCCTAACGGCTCTCACACCACCGCACTTCCATCCGTAGTCTTTGCTGTCTGCTGGCCTCGGATGGCGGACGACGTAATCTTTTGCCGTCCGTTTCAAGGAAGTGGACGACAAAGAAGGCCTTTGCTGGCATGCGTTCATCCGGACGGTTTGCCGTCCGCTAGCGTACGGCAAAGAGTTTTGCCATCCGTGTACCAAGCCTTTGCCGTCCGCCATGGCGGACGGCAAAGAAGCTGATTCCAGTAGTGTCACCATCACACTCCTATCTTTACCGTTTTTGTTAGTTCGATCCTTTTAGTAATATCTTGATCTAGTAGTATAAAGTTTTAGTATGATTGAGTTTTGAGTTTTGCTTTATGATCATTCTATGTAATCGAGTCTATGAGCTATATATAATAAAGATTAGTGTTGAGTCAAGGGCTTGATTATCTTGCTATGATCTTGAGGGAATAAAAGAAAAAGAAAGAAAAAAGAAATAAAGAGATCATATTGATCTTATGGAGAGTAATGACTTCACATATAAAGAGTATGATGATTAAAAGTTGTTGAGAGTTGACAAGCATAGTTTTGGTCATCGTTGCAATTAATAGGAAGTAATAAAGGAAGAGAGGTTTTCACATATAAATATACTATCTTGGACATCTTTTATGATTGTGAGCACTCATTAAAATATGACATGCTAAAGAGTTGATGTTGGATAAGGAAGACAACGTAATGGGTTATGTTTTCTTGCATCTGAAATAAAGTATAATGTCACGGATCATCCAACATGTTGAGCTTGCCTTTCTCCCTCTTGCTAGCCAAATTCTTTGCACCAAGTAGAGATACTACTTGTGCTTCCAAATACCCTTAAACCCAGTTTTGCCATGAGAGTCCGCCATATCTACCTATGGATTAGGTAAGATCCTTCAAGTAAGTTTTCATCGTTGCATGCAATAAAAATTGCTCTCTAAATGTGTATGACTTATTAGTGTGGAGAAAATAAGCTTTATACAATCTTGTGATGTGGAAGAAATAAAAGCGATGGACTGCATAATAAAGGTCCACATCACAAGTGGCAATATAAAGTTACGTTCTTTTGCATTAAGATTTCGTGCATCCAACCAAGAGCACATGACAACCTCTGCTTCCCTCTACGAAGGGCCTATCTTTTACTTTTATTAACTACTCTTATGCAACAGTGATGGTGATCTTCACCTTTCCTTTTTACATTTTATCCTTTGGCAAGCACATTGTGTTGGAAAGATCCTGATATATATATCCAATTGGATGTAAGTTAGCATGAATTATTATTGTTGACATTACCCTTGAGGTAAAAGGTTGGGAGGCGAAACTATAAGCCCCTATCTTTCTCTGTGTCCGATTAAAACTCCATAACCACAAGTATTGCGTGAGTGTTAGCAATTGTGAAAGACTAAATGATAGTTGAGTATGTGGACTTGTTGAAAAGCTCTTATATTGACTCTTTCTAATGTTATGATAAATTGCAATTGCCTCAATGACTGAGATTATAGTTTGTTAGTTCTCAATGAAGTTTCTGATTCATACTTTACATTGTGAATAGATTATTACTTGAGCATAAGAAATCATATGACAATATCCATTTATGTTGCTGTTATAAGAATGATCATGATGCCCTCATGTCCTTATTTTATTTTATCGACACCTCTATCTCTAAGCATGTGGACATATCTATCGTTATCGGCTTCCGCTTGAGGACAAGCGAGGTCTAAGCATGGGGGAGTTGATACGTCCATTTTGCATCATGCTTTTATATTGATATTTATTGCATTATGGGCTGTTATTACACGTTATGTCACAATACTTATGCCTATTCTCTCTTATTTGACAAGGTTTACATGAAGAGGGAGAATGCCGGCAGTTGGAATTCTGGGCTAGAAAAGGATCAAATATTAGAGACCTATTCTGCACAGCTCCAAAAGTCCTGAAACTTCACGGAAGTCATTTTTGGAATTAATAAAAAATACTGAGCGGATAAAATACAAGAGGGGGCCACACCCTGGCCACGAGGGTGGGAGGCACGCCCTACCCCCCTGGGCGCGCCCCCCTGTCGGTGTCAAAACCGACGGATCTCGGGTAGGGGGTCCCGAACTGTGCGTCTAGGATCGATGGTAACAGGTGACGGGGGACACGATGTTTACCCAGGTTCGGGCCCTCTCTATGGAGGTAATACCCTACTTCCTGCTTGATTGATTTTGATGAATATGAGTGTTACAAGAGTTGATCTACCACGAGATCGTAATGACTAAACCCTAGAAGTCTAGCCTATGTGAATATGGTAATGAGCCTCTCCTATCCGGACTACGCTCTCCGGTTTATATAGACACCGGAGAGATTTAGGGTTACATGGGGTCAGTTACATCAGAGGGAATCTTCATAGTCGGTTGCCAAGCTTGCCTTCCACGCCAAGTAGAGTCCAATTCGGACACGGGTACAGTCTTCATGTCTTCACAGCCCATCAGTCCGGCCCACGGATAACAGGCCGGACGCCCGAGGACCCCTTAGTCTAGGACTCCCTCAGTAGCCCCTGAACCTGGCTTCAATGACGAGGAGTCCGGCATGCAGATTTTATCTTCGGCATTGCAAGGCGGGTTCCCTCCTTCCGAACTCCGGAATAGTCTTCGGATGTAGCAAGTATACCCGGACCTGTGTATGTAATTGGGGAGAACACAATATTCCACGAGTCCAATTTGCGGACAGCTGTTTATGACATCATATCACACCTGCCTGGTTTTTATTTCCAACCGTTGGCTAGCCCGTCGCCCCACGTCTCGAGACGCGGTTTTACTGGCAGGTCTTGTCAAAGCAGAGATCGTGTCCCCTTATTCACGGGATTTTTATTAATGCAATCGTGGGTAACCCAACCGTCCCCTGGGTACAAATCTTTGCGGATAGGCTAGTTTCGAGACCCAGGAGGAGACGCTCAGTATTCGGGCTCTTTATATAGAGACCCAGTCTCGTCTTTTTCTTTTTGTGCTGGCTTCTTCCTCAACCCCAGCCACCCCGAGTTCTAGCCCTCGGGTTCCAATCACCACCAGCCCCAATCATGTCCGGGTCCAGCCGTCCAGGCCGGTGGGTGGCCTCTTCTGTCACGGAGGAGGATATTGCGAAGCTCCGCGCGGCGAGGTATCTGACCCCAGAAATCCTTCATCGGCTTCCCGCAAAGGGGCAGGTTATTCCCACCCCCAAATCTGGCTAGTATTTGTGTCCCACTTCCTCCACGGGTTAGGGTTCGCGCTTAACCCCTTTGTCCGGGGGCTCATGTTCTACTACGGGCTAGATTTTCACGATCTGCCCCGGACTCTGTTCTTCTCATCTCGACATTTATCGTCACGTGTGAGGCCTTCCTCCGGACTCCTCCGCACTTTGGTCTGTGGCTCAAGACCTTTGACGTGAGGCCAAGGGGGCAGAGGAGGAGCAGGCAGAGTGCGGCAGTGTCATAATAGGCAAGCTTGCCAGCGCGGTTTGGTTTGAAGGATCTTTCGCCGAGTCCTGCGACCTATGGCATCAGTGGTGGTTTTATATCAACGAGCCGCGTGGCTATGCCTGCGTTCCGACCCGGCCCTCTAGTTCAGCTTGCTTCATGGATCAATAAGGGATTGGACTGGGGATCCGTCAATGAAGTGCAGACTTTGCAAAGTTGAATCCGAAGCCTTACCGAGAAGGGCATCGATCTTGTGAATGTCGTTCAAGTAATGCTAGTCCGCCGAACCCTGCCGTGTCAGCGGCGGCCTCTCCGTATGTGGGAGTTTAATCCAGAAGGTCGGCGGACTCTTCAGCACTTCTTCAGCACCACGCACGAAGGAATGTGGAAATTATATTTCGGGGAGCGAGAGCAATGGCCGGACACCACCGAAGATATTGGCCTCGACTGCAATCATCGGGACACTTCGGTAAGTATTCAATATCCGCATACCCTCTATTCGAGTATGTCTTGGTAAGATGTTGAACAATCCGTCCCTTCACAGGACTGGATAAAGAAAGCGGTGTTGATCTGGTGTCCGGCGCCCCTTCCCGAAGACTCTGCGAATGCCCTGCTAACGAGGATGCTGGCTTCGACACCGTACCAGGTGTCTGCGGAGGAGGGCGAGAACAGGGAGGCCGGAGGTGGTCTCCACCCCAAGGATAAATTAGACGTTGTGTTCCGGGAAACCGAAACCCTCTTGCCCAAGGGCGAAGGTGCGGAGGAAGCCCTCCATGGCAAGAAAAGGGCCGCTTCTGAAGATCAGGAGGGGAAACCTTCCAAGAAAGGGAAAACGCCATCGACGGGAGGCTTGGGCCGGGCAAGCAATGTTTATGTAGAGCTTTATGATGAGTACAAACCTTCGGCCAAACCGTAAGTGCAGCAGGGTACTTTAATCATACCTCATTCCTTTCTTATTACTGAAGTAATCCTCCGACATACGTACGTCCTCGCAGGTTAACGCATGGTGTTTCTCAATCGTCCTCCTCCTCGGGAGACCTTCTTCCAGAGATTATGGAGAGCGACACGCCTTCTCCGGCCTCCCCGCCCAACAGGGCGGATGATTCCGAGGTATCGTCCTGGGGGGCTCCTCCCGATCGACAAGTAGTGCAGGAAACGAAGAAGGCATTACCCGAAGGTGGTGCCTCTATTACTAAGGGTTCAGGAATCAAGCATGACGGCCCCGAATTATCCGGTTTATAGCCGGAGACGATTCTGGAGGCGAGTGGGCAGATTCCTTCAAAGGAATGCCGTACTCCGGCGGCGTTTTCTGAAGACCCAGAAACATCGGGAATGCTGACGGACGTGCTGCGAAAAGCATCCATTTCGGAGGAACACTGTGCCTTGATGGTTACGGTGGTCGAAAAGGTTCTATCTGCGAAGAGCGGGTTGAACAAGGCCTTCACGAGCCTCCTAAGGGGTTTTGAGGTTTGTGATGTAATTTTGCCAATGGTATTTTATTGACAGAATGCACCTGTTGTATATGCAGTAGCCCCTGATACTCGGATTGCTTTTCAAAGGAAGGGATCGGAGGATCGAAAAGATATGTTCAGGTACTAACCTTGATTTTACTTGGAATACAGGCTGCCTCCCCTACTGCGGCTACCCGAAATACAGAAGTAGCCGAACTGCAGCGAAAGCTGGATATTGCGGAGGATGACATTGCATTGATCAACAGGCGTCTTGACGACTCGCAAGGTATATATTTCGAGCATTCCTTACACCAATGTGCTTGTAATTGAAGCCTGACTCTAGAAAGAGTTTTATATGAAATGTGCATGAATGCAGATGCTGCTGCCGCCATGGAGGCTCTTCGGCCGGAGCTAGTCCGGGCCAAGGAGCAAGCCTGGTTTAGTAATGCGGCTGCCGAAAAGGCATCGGTTGAGTTGAAAGCCGAACAAGCTGCACGGCGCCAAGACAAGGAGAAGATGTCCACCATGGCGCACGAATTAGAGAATGCGGCTAGCCGCTGTAAACTTCTTGAGAAGGAAAATGAAGCCAAAACGGCTGAACTTGACAAGGCTTTACGAGAGGCGAGAGAAGCACGGTCTGAATCCAGAGCGGCCCATGAGGAGATCCCGCAAGCTGGGGAGATTGCGGCTGGCAAGCCCTTTTTGCTACAAACTAAGTTCTGCTATCCGAACTATGCTCAGCTTAGCCAAGTATGGAGTTCTCCGGACAAATTTTTGGACTTACCGAAGAGTTCTTCCGATGCGGTGCAGTTTTACCATGCACAAGAGGGGTATGTAACGGAGAAGCTTTTCTGGTCACAATTCGGCGCGTCGAAGCGCCCTCTGTTGCTGAATGAACAGATGTCCCAGTGGGCCGAGCTTCATAGGATATCCGGTGAGGCCATGAAGAACGTCATAATCCGGTTGTGGCCAAGTGAGCCTATTCCGAGTAGTTATGTTGGCCTGGTGCGGCGGCTTGTTGACGTGGTGCCACATATCGACGCTGTGAAGCAGTCGGCATGCATTGAGTCAAAACATTTTGGGGAAAGATGAAGGCCATCGATGTTGCGGCGAGGAGTCCACCCAAGGGCAAGGACCGTTGTGAACCGGAGCACTATTTTGAAGACGTCTTAGAGGCCGCCCGCTTGATAGAGGGTAAATGCTCGAAAGACATAATGTTCGAGTGATGTGTATAATGGATGTAACAGACAGCTTTATAGTTAATCTATTTTTATGTTTTGCTCAAGAGCTTGTGTTCCTCCTATGCGGCCGTTTTAATGTGATCTGAAAGTTTTCCAGTCGTCGGCTTCAGCCCCCTCGTAGGAAGTACGGGGGTGTTTGGAAAAGCATTTAATCACTATTTATCCAACGTTTTGGTCCGTGAAGGAGGTGATAATGCGGCGAACCAGGCAATCGGACTATAGGGCGTTAACACCTTCACTTAGCCATAGGAGTTTTATGGTGGGGCTACGACATAGCCCCTGGTATGTATACGGTGGATTATAATATAGTGCCTTACATATGTTGATCTGAAAAAGATCCCTCGTGTTACACGGAGAATCACTAAAGATTCGAATAAGTCGTCAAGTGGTTGACCAGCTCTCGCCGCATCGTGACAATCAGTTTTCGGCTTTCTCTACTGAGGTGCTCATCCGGTCTAGGCCAGGGCACAATCACAGTAGTTCTCCCTTTACTACCCTAGCCGACAGAACGGAATGTAGGGTAGCAAGCACAGGAGCCGGACAACCCAACTATTGACCCAAGACAATGATTCAGAGCTGATGCATATAAGGCCAAACTTGCGACACCAAAGTGCACTTTAGAGTTGTTCGGACTTTTACTGGCAACTCATTTGTTCCCATACCGAGCCCCTGGCAGGCTATGCCGAGGTGCATCTGTAAAGCAGCCGCTAAGGCCGTACTCATTGTTGAAAGAGTATGGAAGATTAGTTCGGATAAATTTTTACTGGAAATAGAGCAATATGCCAATGATAAATTCATATAAAAAACCACGAACCCCGCTATTTGACATGGTCGGGGTCGGGAACTGAGGAAACAAGGCATAGTACAGGCTCGAAATAAAGAGTGCGGTCTTCAAAAAGTTGTTTTGGACCTCCTGTCGCACGTCTGCGCCGCCCGTCCTCGGGAGGGTAATCCTTAACGGAAGTAGCCCCTTTAGGTGAGTGTACGGATCCGAACTCCGAGAGAGTCTGTTGTAGATACTGTCTTTTTTGTCACCTGTTTTTACGAGATAATAGTGAAAAAAGAAAAAGGAACACGGATAAAAACGTTACGGGAGTGCTTGCAGGGCCGTCCGTATTGTGCTTCCGCCAATGCCCATGGTATCTTGAGTGCGTAGTGATACACACGCGGTGTAAGTCTTGCTGGTGCATGAGGTGGGTGGCGGAAGCCGAACTACTATTTCCGTTCCGGGAGTGGTCGAACTTCGGAGGGAAACTATTTCTGGCCCTGGTGTTTGGCTGGTGAGCCGGTCTATCGTCTTTATCGCCTGGTGGCCTCCTCCCCTTGTGTTCGGTGTTGAGCTTGCCTGCCTGCTTGAAGACCCAACAGTTTTTGTTGGTATGATTAGCTGGCTTATCAGGGTGGCCGTGGATCTGGCAAGGTCGGTCCAATATCCTGTCAAGGGTGGATGGTCCGTCTTTGTTTGCCTTCGGTTGCTTTTTCCGTTGGCTGGGGTTTGGATTGTTAAATCCGGCGTTGACCGCTATGTCGCGTGATCTTTCATTGTCATTGCGACAATTGTGTTCGGTTCATCGTGGCTTGCCGTTGCCGTCTTGGATTTCGGAAGTGCCCGGGTCGCTGGCGTTGTTGCTTTTATGAGTGAGCCAGTTGTCTTCTCCCGCACAAAAGTGAGTCATTAGAGCAGTGAGGGATGTCATGGATTTGGGTCCTTCCTGAACGAGGTGACGTGTTAGCCATTCATCCCGGACGCTATGTTTGAAGGCCGCGAGGGCTTCCACGTCCGGACAGTCGACGATTTGGTTCTTTTTGACTAAGAACCTGGTCCAGAGCTCCCTGGCTGATTCGCCGGGTTGCTGGACAATATGACTTAAGTCATCGGCATCTAGGGACATACGTTCCTTGGAAGTTGTCTTGAAAGGCATCTTCCAAATCTTCCCAGTTGCCAATAGAATTTTCTGGCAAACTGTTTAGCCAGTACCGAGTTGGCCCTTTGAGCTTGAGAGGTAGGTATTTAATGGCATGAAGGTTGTCTCCGCGAGCAATGTGGATATGGAGGAGGTAATCTTCAATCCATACCGCGGGATCTGTTGTTCCATTGTATGACTCGATGTTAATGGGTTTAAACCCGTCTGGAAATTCATGCTCCATTACCTCGTCAGTGAAGCAGAGAGGGTGTGCGGCTCCTCTATGTTGGGCCACACTATGAAGCACCTCCGGCGGACTCCGTTTACGGTGTTCGGACCGGCCATGGTCGGCTCTGTTATGTACGAATAGGTAACCCTCATCACCGGTCGGGGCATGTCCCCGCGATCTGTATATCGATTTTGTGTGTCATGTTCTACCCTCCAGGTCTTGTTGGATGTCACGAGTATTCGCCCGAGCTGTTTTGTTCTTATGTTGACGGCCGGATGGGTTGGTATGGTGCTCTGCTTGGGCTGCTGCTTTATCCGGACTGAACTGTGGTCGGCCTACCGCATCATTTGATGGTGGTGTGGGCTTCAACACCCTGCCATCGTATTGAGGGAGCCACCTATACTTGGGGTGGCTTTTGTCTAGGCCGCTAAGGCCGTATTCCTCGGCGGCCAGGACCTCGGTCCGTCTATCATTGAGCAAATCTTGGCTCGCTTGAAGCTGCAGCTGCTTCTTCCTTAGGCTCCTCGCTGTGGCTATGAGCCAGCGTTTAAAGCGCTCCTGCTCGAGAGGTTCCTTAGGCAAGATAAAATCCTCGTTGCCAAGGCTCTCCTCATCCTCGAAGAGTGGGAGATAATTACTATCCTCTGAGTCTCCATATGTGGCCTGTCCATCAAGCTGCCTTGCCCGCTTTCCTGTTCCTCCTGTTCGGATTCTACCTCAACAAGGTCTTCATTGTCCGGAGTGTTGTCTTCTCTGGTGCTAGCAGTGTTTTCTCTTGGGCGATGTGACTTAGAGCGGCGCCGTGGGCGCCGGTGTTCGGACTGTGTACCAGGAGGTTTATCCTTGACTGGATCCTCCTTGTCATCGTCGAGAGCGTCATCAGGTGTGTCTACACACGTCATACAAGGAAGTGGCCATCCCGTGTCTAGCGGGTAGTAAGCTCTGGCCCTGCCCCTCATCGTCGTCCATACTCTCGATGTCTTCGGAGTGGGGGTCAGGCGTGTTGGTTGGGTCTTCAACGGTGGCTGTGAAGTGGGTGGCGGGTGGGAAGCAAAATTCTCCATCATCCGCCGTAAGTTCGAACCGAACATAGTTCAGCGACGAGTCATCTCCCTGGGATAGGTTTTTTAATGATTTTAGTAGGTCTCCCATGGGCGAGTGTAGGAAGGCATGTGCGGCGCTGAACTTGAAGATCGATAACCGATCGAGTTCCGTATCCACGGGCTCGTAGGTTTCGGAACTCGACACTGGAGACGAGTCCGGGGTTCCGTTGATGCAGATACTTATGAAGCGGAATCTGCGGGCGGCTCCAACCCCGTAGAATCGGTAGCCCCCGTGATGGGTTGAGCTTCCAATCTTCGAACGATTTGATATGCTCCGGATCTAAGGCCAGAGTTTCTACAGGAGCTACCTCCTGGATGTGGCCCGATGATAGGTTTAAGCCATGTTCATTGGGGCGACGGGGAGCGATTGCCGCGGTCTCGAATCCGTCAAAGATCAGGTCTCCACGGATGTCCGCAACGTAGTTCAAGCTTCCGAATCTGACCTGATGGCCAGCGGCGTAGCTGTCGATCTGCTCCAGATGGCCAAGCGAGTTGGCCCGCAGTACGAAGCCGCCGAATACGAAGATCTGTCCGGGAGAAAGGTTTCTCCCTGGACAGCGTCATTACTGACGATCGAAGGGGCCATCGAGCCCTTTGCCAATGGCACAGTGGAACTCTCAATGAAAGCACCAATGTCGGTGTCAAAACCGGCGGATCTCGGGTAGGGGGTCCCGAACTGTGCGTCTAGGATCGATGGTAACAGGAGACGGGGGACACGATGTTTACCCAGGTTCGGGCCCTCTCTATGGAGGTAATACCCTACTTCCTGCTTGACTGATCTTGATGAATATGAGTGTTACAAGAGTTGATCTACCACTAGATCTTAATGACTAAACCCTAGAAGTCTAGCCTATGTGAATATGGTAATGAGCCTCTCCTATCCGGACTACGCTCTCCGGTTCATATAGACACCGGAGAGATCTAGGGTTACATGGGGTCGGTTACATCAAAGGGAATCTTCATAGTCAGTTGCCAAGCTTTCCTTCCACGCCAAGTAGAGTCCAATCCGGACACGGGTACAGTCTTCGGTCTTCATGTCTTCACAACCATCAGTCCGGCCCACGGATAACAGGCCGGACGCCCGAGGACCCCTTAGTCCAGGACTCCCTCACCCCCTGCCTCGTGGGCCCCCTGCAGGCTTCTGGTGCCCATCTTCTGCTATATGAAGTCTTTCGTCAGAGGAAAAATCATAAGCAACCTTGCGGGACGAAACTCCGCCGCCACGAGGCGGAACCTTGGCGGAACCAATCTAGGGCTCCGGCAGAGCTGTTCTGCCGGGGAAACTTCCCTCCGGGAGGGGGAAATCATCATCATCGTCATCACCAACGATCCTCTCATCGGGAGGGGGTCATTCTCCATCAACATCTTCACCAGCACCATCTCCTCTAAAACCCTAGTTCATCTCTTGTATCCAATCTTTGTCCCAAAGCCTCAGATTGGTACCTGTGGGTTGCTAGTAGTGTTGATTACTCCTTGTAGTTGATGCTAGTTGGTTTATTTGGTGGAAGATCATATGTTCAGATCCATTATGCATATTAATACCCCTCTGATTATGAACATGAATATGATTTGTGAGTAGTTACGTTTGTTCCTGAGGACTTGGGAGAAGTCTTGCTATAAGTAGTCATGTGAATTTGGTATTCGTTCGATATTTTGATGAGATGTATGTTGTCTTTCCTCTAGTGGTTTTATGTGAACGTCGACTAAATGACACTTCACCATTGTTTGGGCCTAGAGGAAGGCATTGGGAAGTAATAAGTAGATGATGGGTTGCTAGAGTGACAGAAGCTTAAACCCAAGTTCATGAGTTGCTTCGTAAGGGGCTGATTTGGATCCATATGTTTCATGCTACGGTTAGGTTTACCTTAATACTTCTTTTGTAGTTGTGAATGCTTGAAATAGGGGTTAATCATAAGTGGGATGCTTGTCCAAGTAAGGACAACACCCAAGCACCGGTCCACCCACATATCAAATTATCAAAGTACCGAACGTGAATCATATGAACGTGATGAAAACTAGCTTGACGATAATTTCCATGTGTCCTCGGGAGCACTTTTCTCTATACAAGAGTTTGTCCAGGCTTGTCCTTTGCTACAAAAAGGATTGGGCCATCTTGCTGCACTTTATTTACAATTGTTACTTGTTACCCGTTACAAATTACTTTATCACAAAACTATCCGTTACCGATAATTTCAGTGCTTGCAGAGAATACCTTGCTGAAAACCAGTTATCATTTCCTTCTGCTCCTTGTTGGGTTCGACACTCTTACTTCGAATGGACTACGATAGATCCCCTATACTTGTGGGTCATCACCATGTTATTTTGAAAAGACATAATTGCTTAGTTAGTATGCTTGAAGTATTATTATTTTTATGTCAATATTAAACTTTTATCTTGAATCTTTCAGATTTGAACATTCATGCCACAATAAAGAAAATTACATTGAAGAATAGCGGTCGATGTGTGGAGTAATAATAGTAGATGCAGGCAGGAGTCGGTCTACTTGTCACGGGCGTGATGCCTATATACATGATCATGCCTAGATATTCTCATAACTATGCTCGATTCTATCAATTGCTCAACAGTAATTTGTTCACCCACCGTAATACTTATGCTCTTGAGAGAAGCCACTAGTGAAACCTATGGCCCCGGGTCTATTCTCCATCATATAAGTTTACATCTATTTTATTTTACGTTCTTTACTTCTAATATTTATCATAAAAATACCAAAAATATTATCTTATCATCTCTATCAGATCTCACTTTTGCAAGTGGCCGTGAAGGGATTGAAAACCCCTTTATCGCGTTGGTTGCAAGTTTCTTATTTGTTTGTGTAGGTACGAGGGACTTGCGTGTGGCCTCCTACTGGATTGATAGCTTGGTTCTCAAAAACTGAGGGAAATACTTACGCTACTTTGCGGCATCACCCTTAACTCTTCAAGGGAAAAACCAACGCAGTGCTCAAGAGGTAGCAACGACCGATATATAAAAAATGGTTCAGTCATTTTAAGTCATCCAGTCGTGGCCGTTGGGTGAGATCACACGGTGGGGGTGTCTCTGGGGCCTACAGAGAGGGAAGGAGCTCCGACGAGGTCGACAACGAGGCATGGCGGTGGTGGCCGACGGGGCGGCATCTCTGGTGGTCTCCTGCGACGATGGAGTGGTCTGGGCGATCAGTTCGACAATGGCGGAGTGAATGGTGGTGACGGCGAGGGATCGGGGTGTCGGCACCCCGATCCTAAGTCACACCGATCTAGCACGTAACACATCATATCACTTTGCGGCCTCACGCACGGTATTCCCACGGCTGCAGCCTTACCTTGGCCGGGACCGTTTGTGCCTTTTGGCACACATATATGATTGTGTCGCTAGCATCCATATGACAGAGAACCCGGGCCGACATGAGTAGTCATAAACCCAAGGTGACACAAACTTACAGGGACATGCATACGTAACCCAACAATGAACGTGTCGGTCATCAACCTATGAACCCAAGTCGTAGCAAGCTACAAGGACTTAAAGGAACAACGTGACATTTCCCCGAAGGGACAGACACAGGAATAAGGAAGGATACATGCCGGCCAACCTAAGTGTTCCGGAGCAGTAGCGAACTACGATGGCTCAGTGGAAGCACCACAAGACATTTCCCCATAAGGAAGGCTACCAAGAATAAACAACTAGGTGTCGGATCCCACACATAGAAATACATGTTACATGTACGTATAACATGCAAGTATGCGTTGTACAACATGGCATCACAACGTAGCTCAACAACTCATATAGATAAAGACCCAGAAGAGCCATCATAGCATTTATTACAACCAGCGGGTCTCAGGACCCTTCACAGAAAGTCATACAAGCCAAGCGGAAGCATAAACATGTCTGAGTATAGACATCTAAAAAGGGAGAAAGCTAGAAAGCATGTCTATCTACAAGACCCTCCATAGGAACTAGACCCCTGTCTGGGATTCCCAAGCTAATTGTCGAAGCCCACGTGAAACTACTAGTGAGAATGAAGTCTCTCTACAAAAACATAAATTAAGCAAACGTGAGTACAAATGTACCCAGCAAGACTTACATCAAAACTAGCTACATATGCATCAGTATAAATGAAGGGGTGGTGGAATTAAACAGTAGCAAGCCAGCTTTGCTCATTGGCTATCCTCTACTATGACTACCAGTGTTTTCTTTGAGGTGAGAAAGCACACACGAGTCCACATATTCACCATATCAATACACCACTATGGATCCGTTCCCGTCTCCCTACGAGAAGGCCATCCATAGCACTCACGCTTATCTTGCGCATTTTAGAGTATCCACTTCAAGTTATCTATGAACAATGTAAGCGTTCCAAGTAGTCCATATCCGCGGACGCGGCTATTCGAATAGATCATATATAACCCTACAGGGGTGTACTTCTTCACACACGCTCTCACCACTTATCGCCATTTACACGACATGTACTCGGTGACCTTCAAGTGGAAGCCCAGCGAGGGTCTCGGCCATGACCTGACTAACCACACAAGTCTCTAGTCCAGGTTTATCGCCTATTTGAGTTCCATCCGCAAGGAAGTCCGGACGGGGTTTCCACTACGGCCCAAACGATGTGTGCAGGGTTCCCGAACCCACCAAACGGGTTCCTCAGTACACCGGGCCACTTGCCTGCCGCATCACAGCCCACCCCTAAGGTTAGCGCTGCGCACGGCCTCCAGCATACTACAAACACCAGAAACTAGTTGCAACTCCTGGACAGAGGACAAGGCGATTAATAAGTCGACAAAGCTTGAAGTGCTCGGAGCCCAATGTGTGGTAGTAACTGTCTTGGATCACAAACACGGAACTCAGTTCCTATGGACGGTCTCAATGAGACAACCCACCATGTACTCCTACATGGCCTCTCATCTCTACGTTTACCAAATCGTTTTCACACACTTAGCTCCCAACAGTAGGTCATGATGACCACATTCCAATTCATCCCCGATGAATCAGACCTGACACAACTCTAAGCATAGCAGGCATAACAAGAAAGCATGAATGAGTAGGCACATCATGGCTCAAACAACACCTACTCATGCTAGTGAGTTTCAACCATTTACTATGGCAAAGACAGGTCATGCAGAGGAAAAGGGTTCAACTACTGCATCATGTAACAGTTGAAACGTTGTTGTCCTAATGCAGTAAAAGAGAGCAAGAGCAAGAGAGTGGTTTTGAATCGGAGTGATCGAGGGGGTTTGCTTGCCTGGCACTCTGAAGATAGTATAGTTCTTCTTCAGTGTCAACGATCACGATGTCGGGACCATCTGCTATCAAGAGGTAACAACACCGACAAACAGAGAAGGAACACAATCAGTGCAATGCAACAATATGATGCATGCTCATGTCAGGGCAAAATGAATGTGTTGAGCTAATGCAACTAAAACCAGAAGGGTTTGAGCTTATTTGAACCAAGGGTTCAAATTCAAACTCAAGTTATGAATTTACAAAGTGCATTAACTTGTTTTGATCTATACAGCAAGGTTAAGTTGCTTTGTCATGCATGAAACTAGTACCAATGGATAGATTGGATTTTTCTGATCATTTTTCATATATAAATCTTTCCCTTTGGAGTTATAGATTATTTTCTATGATTTTTCTTGAAGTTTAACACTTTTTTGGAATTATTGATTATTTAGAAATAAACTAATTCAAGAAAAGGAATTACTGCGTCAGCATTGCATCATCATGACATCAGCTGGTCAACAAGGTGGCCCAGGTCAAACTGACTAGTGGGTCCCGCGTGTCAGCAACTCAGGGGCTAAACCTATTTAATTAAACCTAAACTAGCTTAATTACGAGAGCTGGCCCCACTCGTCAGTGACCCAGGGCGGTCAAACCCTGGTCAGACGGGGTCAAACTCACCGGCGACTTGATGTCGGCGAGGCCAGATGCGGCGGCGAGCTGCAGGATTCCTCCGCTGACGACCAAATGGCCGGCGGAGGGCATCTACGTGATGCGAACGCTCGTTCGCATTGAGTGGAGGTGGTGGTTGCTCCTGTGGTAGCCGGAGTCGTCGTCGGCAGCGACTTCGGCGGTTGCCGGAGCTCGGGTGAGGTCGGGGTTGGGGCTATGGCGGGCTTGGCGACGCGGAGATAGCACCTACGGGCTCTACGCAGCGTGGCGAGCAGTTGGGCACGACGGCCGGGCCATTAGATGGCCGGGGGCACGTCGGTGGCGAGCGCGGGCGGCGGCGTGGGCGGGTGAGCGCGGTGCGGCGGCTACGATGAGCGGCAGAGAGAACAGTGTGGGGTAGGACGGTCAGTGGCTCACGGTGGATGCAGTGGATCGGATAGCAAGCTCGGAGGAGGTCAGAGCTGAGCGAGGCTCCGAGGGGGATCTCCGGCGACGTGTGGTGAAGGAGAGGTCGGGGAGGCATCTTCGAGGCGTGCGAGCGCTCGAGGCTCGGCTGGCTCGGTGTAGCAAACGTCGGGGGAGCTCGTGGGCACGACAGGGCGACGAGGGAGCGACGGTGGCTGGGGTTTTCCCGGCGGAGCGGGCGCAATAGCGTCGGCCATGGCGGTTGAGGGCGAGGGAGAGAGCAGGAGGGGGAGAATGGGCGTCCAGGGGCTCGGGGCGGCGCTGGGAGAAGGATCAGGGCCTAGCACTGGCCTCGGTGATGCAGACTAGCAGAGAGGTGGCGTGGCGCCTTTGGGCGCGCGCGCTGTCCCTCCTCTGCCTACTAGCAGAGGTAGAGGGTGACTCGCACGGGCCAGGTGGGACGCCCCAGTGTAGGTGAGTGGCCTCTGGCCTTTCTCTCTCTCTCCCTCTCTCTCCTTTTTTTGTTTTTTGTTTTTCTTTTTCTGTTATTTTTTTTGATTTAGTAAAAATACTAAACCACTTTATAAAATGCTGAAAATATTTATGGGTGAGGGAGTCCTGGATTAAGGGGTCCTTGGGCGTCCGGCCTGTAAGCCATGGGCCGGACTGATGGGCTGTGAAGATGCGAAGATCAAAGACTCCACCTGTGTCCGGATGGGACTCTCCTTGGCATGGAAGGCAAGCTTGGCGATCAAATATGAGGATTCCTTTCTCTGTAACCGACCTTATGTAACCCTAGATCCCTCCGGTGTCTATATAAACTGAAGGGCTTAGTCCGGATAGACAGATACTCATTACCATAGTCATACAAGCTAGACTTCTAGGGTTTAGCCATTACGATCTCGTGGTAGATCAACTCTTGTAATACTCATATTCGTCAAGATCAATCAAGCAGGAAGTAGGGTATTACCTCCACAGAGACGGCCCGAACCTGGGTAAACATTGTGTCCCCCGTCTCCTGTTACCATCAATCCTAGATGCACAGTACGGGACCCCCTACCCGAGATCCACCGGTTTTGACACCGACATTGGTGCTTTCATTGAGAGTTCCATTGTGCCGTCGTCAAGAGGTTTGATGGCCCCTTCGATCAACTACAACGACGCTGTCCAAGGAGAGGTCTTCCTCCCCGAACAAATCTTCGTATTCGGCGGCTTCGCACTGCGGGCCAACTCGCTTGGCCATCTGGAGCAGATCGAAAGCTACGCCCCTGGCCATCGGGTCAAATTCGGGAGCTTGAATTATGTCACGGACATCCGTGGAGACTTGATCTTCGACGGATTCCAGACCGCGGCAGCTGCTCCCTGTCACCTCGATGAACATGATTTAAATCTGTCATCGGACCACATCCAGGAGGTAGCTCCTATAACTACTCTGGCCATAGATCCGGAGCAAATCGCGCCATCCGAGGACGGGAAGCTCAACCCCGCCACGGAGGCCACAGATTCCGCGGCGTTGGAGCCGCACACAGACTTTGCCTCATGTGATATATGTGTCACCGGAACTCCGGACTCGTCTCCGGCTATGAGTTCCAAACCATGTGCGTCCGCGGACGCTGAGCTTGATCGGTTATCGATCTTCGAATTCAGCGCCGCAGACATCTTCCGACACTCGCCTTTCGGCGATGTTTTAAACTCATTAAAGAATCTTTCCTTGGCGGGGAACTCACAGCCGAATTATGTCTGGTTCGAACTGGAGGCCGACGATGGAGAATTACGCTTCCCACCCACCACCCACTTCATAGACACTGTCGATGACTTAACTGACACACTCGATTACGACTCCGAAGACATCGACGGTATGGACGACGATGCCGGAGAAGAGGAGGCCCAAGCCATGCCGTTCACCGGACGATGGACGGCCACTTCCTCATATGACGTATACATGGTGGATATGCCAAAAGATAATGGCGGTGATGACAAGGAAAACCCAGTGGAAGGTGACCCCCCTAAGACACAACCAAAGCGCCGACGTCAACGGCGCCGCTCTAAACCACGCCGCAGCAAGGACTGCAACACCGGCACAGCAGACGACAGAACTCCGGACGGTGCTGAAGACGTAGAAGAACACGATGAACAGACTGCCCAACAAGACAATCAGGAGGATGGGCAAGTCAGTCCTGACGAACAGGCCATAAATGAAGAGTCGGAGGACGGTAGTTATCATCCACTCTCCGAGGAGGAGGTGAGCCTCGGCAACGAGGACTTTATCGTGCCTGAGGAACCGCTCGAGCAGGAGCGCTTTAAGCGCCAGCTAATAGCCACTGCACGGAGCCTGAAAAAGAAGCAGCAGCAGCTTCAAGCTGATCAAGATCTTCTCAACGATAAATGGACGGTTGTCCTGACAGCCGAAGAATACGGCCTTAAGCGCCCAGCCAAAAGTTACCCGCAGCATAAATTGCTACCTCAGTTTGATGATAAGGTGTTGGAGCCCATACCATCATCACGCAATGCGGCTGACCGACCACCACGGGGTCGGGACAAAGCGGCAACTCAAGCCGAACACCAGCCTGCTCCACCTCACTGTATGGGTAGAGATAAAATAGCTTGGGGACATACCTACTACCTGCGGCAAAAATTAGATAATAATGTAGGACATACTAGATCGATCTACGGATCGCGAGGGCGTGCCCCGACATGTGATGAAGGCCACCTATTCGGACGCAACAAGCCTAGTCACTCTCGGGCCGAACTCCGCAGACGGACTCCATCGGAGCTGCGTCGCGATGTGGCTCGATGTAGAGGCGCCACACACCCTCTTTGCTTTATTGATGAAGTAATGGATCATGAATTCCCAGAGGGTTTAAACCCGTAAACATCGAATCATATGATGGGACAACAGACCCCGCGGTCTGGATCGAGGATTTTCTCCTCCATATTCAGATGGCTCGTGGTGATGATCTCCACGCCATCAAATATCTCCCATTAAAACTCAAAGGACCAGCCTGGTACTGGTTGAACAGCCTGCCAGAAAACTCTATCGGCAGCTGGGTAGATTTGGAAGAAGCCTTCTTGGACAACTTCTAAGGAACATACGTCCGGCCTCCGGATGCAGATGATTTAAGTCATATAGTCCAACAGCGTGGGGAATCAGCCAAGAAATTCTGGACTAGGTTCTTAACTAAAAAGAACTAGATAGTCGACTGTCCAGATGCCGAAGACCTAGCGGCCTTTAAGCATAGCATCCATGACGAATGGCTCGCTCGACATCTCGGGCAGGAAAAGCCGAAGTCCATGGCAGCCCTTACGGCACTTATGACCCGTTTTTGCGCTGGCGAAGATAGTTGGCTAGCCCGTTGCAATAATAATGCAAGCGAACCCGGTGCCTCTGAAGCCAAGGATAACAACAGCAAGCCCCGACGCAACAAACACAAGCGTCGAATCAATGGCAACCATACCGATGACACGACGGTCAATGCCGGATTCAGTGGCTCCAAGTCCGGTCAGCAGAAGAAGCCATACAATAAGAACAATTCGGGCTCATCCAGGCTGGACCGCATACTCGATCGTCCGTGCCAGATGCATGGCACCCCTGAAAAACCAGCCAACCACACCAACAGAGATTGTTGGGTCTTCAAACAGGCCGGCAAGTTAAACGCCGAGAACAAGGAGAAGGGGTTGCAAAGCGAGGACGATGACGAGGATACCCGGCCACCGAACACAGGGGGACAGAAGAAGTTTCCCCCTCAGGTCAAAATGGTGAACATGATATATGCCACACACATCCCCAAGAGGGAGCGCCAACGCGCACTTCAGGACGTCTATGCGATAGAGCCAGTCGCCCCAAAATTCAATCCATGGTCGTTGTGCCCGATCACTTTTGATCGTTGGGATCATCCGACCAGTATCCGGCATGGCGGATCAGCCGCACTGGTCCTCGACCCAATCATTGATGGATTCCACCTGACGCAAGTCCTCATGGATGGTGGTAGCAGCCTTAATCTGCTCTATCAGGATACAGTGCGCAAGATGGGCATAAACCCATCCCGGATCGAACCCACAAAGACTACCTTCAAAGGGGTCATACCAGGTGTACAGGCCCGTTGTACGGGCTCAATCACGCTAGAGGTTGTCTTCGGATCTCCGGACAACTTCCGAAGCAAGGAGTTAATCTTCGATGTCGTCCCCTTTCGCAGCAGCTATAACGCACTGCTTGGACGAACTGCATTTGCTCGATTCAACGCGGTACCTCACTACGCTTATCTCAAGCTCAAGATGCCCAGACCACGCGGCGTCATAAAAGTCAATGGAAATACGGAACGCTCCCTTCGTACCGAAGAGCATACCGCTGCCTTAGCAGCAGAGGTACAGAGCGGCATTTTCAATCAGAACCTCAATTCGGCGGCCAAGCTCCCGGACACTGTCAAAAGGGTCCGGACTATTCTGCAGCATCACAGCTCGGCTCGTCAAGAGCTCGATTAGCAATTCGGCCTCCGTCCCGGTCCCCATCAGGTGGCGGCATTAGTACCGCGCGTACATAACTACGCACTCAAAATTCCATGTGCATCGACGGAGGCATAGCCAGCTCGTGATCCACAGTACGGCTCGACCGACCCCGGATACACACATGCGTTCACTTTTACCCTTTTTCCTCCTTTTAGGTTTCTTTTCCACAGGCCCTCCCTGAAGGCCGGATCACCTGCCCTTTCGAAGGATAAAATACACCAAGGCGGCAAGCAGCTTGGACACATAAAGGAAGCTCTAGGCGGCCCCTTCAACGATCACTCTTCCTGTTTTCGGTACCCGCACGCAGCTTTGCCTTGGTTGTGGCATGTTAAATAGCCCTATTGCTTATTGCACTACTTGTACAAACACGCTTTGACGTATTAATTATGCTATTATGGAAACTAGTTCGCAGTCCCAATATTTGTGGCACTGGCTTACTGCCCCTTTCCTTTTTATTTTTCCTAATATTTTTATCAATTGCACCCATACACTCTGGTACGCTTTCATTCGCCAGGGGCTTCATTATGCCCCATAATACGACAACAAAGTCCGAACACTTTTACAATATAGTTCGGCACCCCGATCTTTAGCATTATATGCATCGGCTCTGAATTATGTCTTTGGTCAATAGTTGGGTTGCCCGGCTCCTGTGCTAACTACCTTATGTTCCGCTATATTGGCTAGGGTAGTAAAGGGAGAACTACTGCGTTTGTGCCCTGGTTCATCCGGCTGAGCACCTCAGTAGAGAAAGCTGAAAACTGACTGTCATGATGTGGCGTGAGCTGGTCAGCTGTTCGAGAGGTTACAAATCGTTAGACGTTTTTTTCCGCATTTCGCGAAGGATCGATTATCACCCGATCAGGTGTCTACATCATCCCAAGTTCGTACTTACGAACACTAGGGGCTGCGCCTAAATTTTTATCTGTCAAACTCCTATGGCTAAGTGAGGGTGGTAAAGCCGTATAGTCCAATTGCCTGGTTCGCAGCGCTAACACCTCCTTAACGGACCAAAAATCTTTGGATCAAGTGTGTTTTGGCATGAACCGAAAACCCCTGTACTTCCTACATGGGGGCTGAAGCCGACGACTGGCCAACTCTCGGATTTAATAAAAAAATGGCCGCGCAGGAGGTAAAAGTAAATTATAATACAAGCATTATATTACATAACGGCTTTGTTTTATCATAAAACGCAGGGATAATACGAATGTATTCATTCAAAAACAATATCCTTAGCACATTGGTCCGCCACAATGCGGGATCCCTCCAGGACACTATCAAAATACAGTTCGGGCTTGCGGTGCTCTTTTCCCTCAGGCGGCCCCTCGGTCACAAGCTTGACGGCGTCCATCTTCTCCCACCACACCTTGACTCGTGTGAAGGCCATGCGCGTGCCCTCGATGCAGACTGATCGCTTGATGAAGTCCAGCCGAGGACAGGTGTTCACTAGCCGCTTCATGAGGCCGAAGTAGCTGCTGGGGATAGCTTCGGCAGGCCACAACCGGATTATCAAATCCTTCATGGCTAGTTCGGCCATCCTATGCAGCTCCACCAGCTGTTTCAGTTGGTCGGTAAAGGGCACTGGATGTTCTGGCGCAAGGTATTGTGACCAGAACAACTTCTCCGTTGAGCTCCCTTCTTCGGCTCGGAAGAACTCCGCAGCATCGGACACGCTACGCGGCAGATCCGCAAATGCCCCTGAAGAACTCCGAATCCGGGTTAGTAAAAGATACTTCCTCTTCACATACTTGCTTTCCATACCAAATGCCTTACCTGCCGCAATCTTCTTGGCCTCCTGGATATCCTGGAGGGCGCCCTGGGCTTCAACCCGGGCCTCTTCTGTGCTTTGGCGAGCCTTGGCGAGTTCGGTGTCTCGAGCCAAAACATCATGCTCCAAGGTCTCGCATTTTTTAACAACATCTAGGAGCTCTTGTTGAACCTCGTTAAGCCTGGCCTTGAGCTTCTTACGAGCGGCCTGCTCCTTGACAGCTTCCTCCTCGGCTTCGGCCAGGGCTTTCTGCAGGGCCTCGACCTTGGTCGTCGCTCCTGCGCAAATCATGACATTACAGTCAATATGCATCATTTATTCTTTCCGAAATATATAGCAAGTCATTGCATACCTTGCTGCTGCTCCAGCTGTTTCCTCGCCTGGCTGAGCTCTCCCTCGGCCCGCTCCAGCTTCCGCTTCAGTTCAGAAAATTCGGCAGTGTGCGTGGTCGCGGCCAACAAAGACGCCTGCTTATTAGCATAAAGACACATTTAGTTTGCTCCATGCGAAAATTAATTGATCCTCTGTCCGGTTTTTCTTTCCGAACACCGGACAGTGTCTCAGGGGCTACTATCTATATATGTGGACTTTTCTCTTTTGTGTCGCTTACCTCAAAACCTGTCAGCAGGCTGCTGCAAGCCTCGGTTAGTCCGCCCTTGATGGACTGAACCCTTTCAATCACCGTACCCATAAGGATACGGTGTTCATCAGAAATGGAAGCGCCTCGTAGCGCTTCCAGCAGATTATCCGGTGCCTCTGGTTGGACAGAGGTCACCGGCAGAATAGGCGCACCTCCTTCCCTCGAAAGAGGATACTCGCCGGATTCCGGAGCCGTATAGGTCACCGGAACCGTCTCCGGCTTGGGGCCGAACTGAACATGGCCCCCATCGCCAGTCTCCATGGGGATTTGCTTTCCCATGTGTCCGGCGACCAAGGTTTCACCCTCTGGCGCCACCCTGACAGCCTCCTGAACCTCCCCCTGGCCGGAGAAGGTCCTTTGGGACGTCACCTCGTTGTCACCCTTGGCCTTGGGAGAGTGAGCGGCTGGTGGTGACTCGTTGGCCATCGCCTTTGAATCCAACGAACCTCCTGATGAGGATCGCTAGAGGCTGTCGTGGGCCGGACTGTAATAGCACAATTTAATATATTAATACCATGCGGCTGGACACATGGACATGCACAAGTTTTTAGTACTTACGATGCGGCCAAGGGCTTGGTCCTGGGGGCCCGCTCCGGACTGCTGTCGACATCCCATGCGGAGTTATCCACGAGGGAGCCTTTTCCCCTCTTGGTCGCCTCCGCCTCCAAATTTGTAGAGGCCGCCCTCTTCTTCCTTCCCCCCTCAGGGGGGTGTTGCTTTCTTCCTCCTCCTCCTCGTCGTCTTCGGTGGCCGAGGAGTGAGTTTGGTCTTCGGACGACATGTCCGAAGCTCCCTTACGGGGGCCACGTCGGACCCCCTTGGCCTTTTTATTGGCCTTCTTCTCCGGCGCCTTGTAGGGCGCTGGAACCAGCATCTTCTCCAGGAGCAGGATGACTGGTTCTTCGGTTAGCGGAGCCGGACATGGAATCCGCTCCGCTTTCTCTGTCCATGCCTGAAAAGTGAACAATAAAATTTTTAGATATCTTCCCTGAATAACTAAGAGGAGGATGCACCTTGAGACATAAATGACTTACCGCACTGGCAGGGTGGGCAAGATCATGCCCACGGTCCGAGTCTATGGCCAGCGGTGTCTCGGTGCCCTTGAAGAGCAACTTCCAGACATCTTTGTGAGTGGTTCCGAAGAGTCTCTCCAGAGTCTGGTGCTTCTCCGAATCAAATTCCCACAAAGGGCATGTTCGGCTCTGGCATGGAAGGATCCGGCGAACCAGCATCACCTGGATCACATTGACGAGCTTGATGTTTTTATCCACCATGCTCTTGATGCGCGTTTGCAGCACTGTCAGTTCGTCCGACGAAGACCAGTCCAGACCCTTCTTTAGCCAGGAGGTGAGCCACATTGGAGCTCCGGACTTGAACTCTGGAGCCGCGGCCCAAGTGGCGTCATGAGGCTCTGTGATATAGAACCACTGCTTCTGCCACTCCTTGATGGTCTCCACAAATGTACCTTTGGGCCATGTGACGTTGGCATCTTGCTCACCATGGCTCCTCCGCACTCCGCGTGTTGGCCATCCACCACCTTCGGCTTCACGTTGAAGATCTTGAGCCATAAGCCAAAGTGGGGCTGGATGCGGAGGAAGGCCTCGCACACGACAATGAATGCCGAGATGTGGAGGAAGGAGTTCGGGGCTAGATCATGGAAATCTAGCCTGTAATAGTACATCAATCCGCGGACGAAAGGGTGAAGTGGAAACCCCAGTCCGCGGACGAAGTGAGGGAGGAAAACTACCCTCTCAGTAGGCTTCGGGGTGGGGATGACTTGCCCCTTGGTGGGCAGACGGTGGGCGATTACTTTCGCTAGATACCCGGCCGCCCGAAGCTGGGTGATTTCCTTCTCCTTGACGGAGGAGACCATCCACTTGCCTTGGCCTCCGGATCCGGGCATGATTGAGTGCTTCCTGGAGAATGAGAAGATGGGAACTTGGGCGCTGGAGCTCGAGAATGGAAGGACAGAGAGGAGGAGAAGGCGTGGGTGAAGAAAAGGAATTCTTATCTCCTTATAAAGGCAGTGAATATTGAACGTCTCCCCACTCGCCTTAAAACTCGCCTATTCCCAAGGGCTGTGCAAACGGCGCGGTTGGGTTACCCACGCCCGTATTGATGAGAATCCCGCAATAAGGGGACACGATCTCTGCTTTGACAAGACGTGCCAATGGAAACCGCATCTCGAAACGCGGAACGGCAGACGAAAACGGTTTGAAATAATGACCGGGTGGATGCGATGTCACATTACAAAAAAGTTGTCACCGGATTAGACTCGTGGAATATTATACTCTCTGCGGCTGTGTGTGGTGCATGTGTTATAGGTCCGGATACATTCTTCGCGTCCGAAGACAATCTTGGAGTATTCGGAAAGGGAACCCGCCTTGCAATGCCGAGGACAATCTGCGCGCCGGACACCTCATCATTGAAGCCTGGTTCAGGGGCAACTGAGGGAGTCCTGGATTAAGGGGTCCTCGGGCATCCGGCCTGTTAGCCATGGGTCGGAATGATGGGCTGTGAAGATGCGAAGATCAAAGACTCCACCCGTGTCTGGATGAGACTCTCCTTGGCGTGGAAGGCAAGCTTGGTGATCAAATATGAGGATTCCTTTCTCTGTAACCGACCTTATGTAACCCTAGATCCCTCCGGTGTCTATATAAACCGAAGGGCTTAGTCCGGATAGACAAATACTCATTTCCATAGTCATACAAGCTAGACTTCTAGGGTTCAGCCATTACGATCTCGTGGAAGATCAACTCTTGTAATACTCATATTCATCAAGATCAATCAAGCAGGAAGTAGGGTATTACCTCCATAGAGAGGGCCCAAACCTCGGTAAACATTGTGTCCCCCGTCTCCTGTTACCATCGATCCTAGATGCACAGTTCGGGACCCCCTACCCGAGATCCGCTAGTTTTAACACTGACAATGGGCACTTCTGAAATTATTTCCAACATCCCTCAAACATATCCAGAATTATTTGGACATTTAAAAATATTTATAGGATTTAAATGTCCAAATGCAAATACCTTATGATTTAATTCAAAAATCCAGAATGGCCTAGAAAAATGTGCACCATTTTCTGCAGAGGTTTTCACCAGTTCAAAAATGATAAACTTTTCTGAAGGGCATTTTGGGTTCATTGAAAATATTTTTAAATTGAACCTAGTTGAATTCCATTTGGTGCTAGGCTTTGGACAACCCTCATTTCAATTCATTTAAACTTAGACATGATGCATGGGTGCTGATGTAACTCGTTGCAGTCAAGTTCTAGGGATGTGACAACTCACCCCCACTAAACAAGAATCTCGTCCAGAGATTCAAGACGCGAGGTAAGAAGACAGAGGGACATTAACTATCACAATCTTCTCCATCCATCTGCCCTAATTGAAGATATTGATTCATTGCATCATATTGATCTTGATGTCTTTGCCCTTGAGTTCTTTGTCATACACGGTGACGATAGAAGAAACTCTACAGGAATCGATCTTCTCAAAGATCGAGCAACTCAAGATCAACTCATGGAGTGAGACGTAAGAACACCTCTTTAGTTGACACACAAAACACTTATCAGGAGCAATGGAAAGAGGCAGACGACAAGGTTCAATTTTGTAAGCAACAATTCCACACTTAGGGAGATGGTACATGGTATCGGTGTCAAAACCGGCGGATCTCGGGTAGGGGGTCCCGAACTGTGCGTCTAAGGCGGATGGTAACAGGAGGCGGGGGACACAATGTTTACCCAGGTTCGGGCCCTCTCGATGGAGGTAATACCCAACTTCCTGCTTGATTGATCTTGATGATATGAGTATTACAAGAGTTGATCTACCACGAGATCATAGCTAGAGGCTAAACCCTAGAAGCTAGCCTATGGTATGATTGTTGTTGTCCTACGGACTAAACCCTCCGGTTTATATAGACACCGGAGGGGGCTAGGATTACACAGAGTCGGTTACAAGGGAGGTGATCTACATATCCGTATTTCCAAGCTTGCCTTCCACGCCAAGGAGAGTCCCATCCGGACACGGGACGAAGTCTTCAATCTTGTATCTTCATAGTCCAACAGTCTGGCCAAAGGATATAGTTCGGCTGTCCGAGGACCCCCTAATCCAGGACTCCCTCAGCAGCCCCTGAACCAGGCTTCAATGACGATGAGTCCGGCGCGCAGATTGTCTTCGGCATTGCAAGGTGGGTTCCTCCTCCGAATACTCCACAAAAGTTTTTGAACACAAGGATAGTGTCCGGCTCTGCAAAAAAAATTCCACATACCATCGTAGAGAGAATCATATTTCCACAAATCTAATCTGCTGACAGCTTTTCATAATGTGACGTACTGCCGTGGTCTGGTCATGACGAACCATTTTTTCGAGCCTGCCACGGCACGTGTTGCGAGGCGGTTTTTATTGGCACGTCCTGTCGAAGCAGAGATCGTGTCCTTTTTTCACGGGTTTCTCATCAATACGGGTATGGGTAACCCAATCGTGCCTGTTGGTATGACTCCTCGATTTTAGGCAAGTCCCAAACGGCCATGCGGAGGACGCTTGATATTCATCTTCTTTATAAAGGGGCCTAGGCATGTCCCCTTCTTCTCGTGCTCAATCGAATCCTTCCCCCACCTCGAGTTCCAACACCCAAGGCTCAGGCTAGGCGCTTCGGACCTACAATCATGTCCGAATCCAACCTTCAAGGTCGGTGGATGCCCTCCTCTATCATAGAGGAGGACATCAAGAAGCTAAGAGAAGCTAGGTATTTGACTGGTGAAATCTCGCACAGGCTGCCTGCCCGAGGGCAGGTCATTCCCGCTCCCGAACCTGGCGAGAGCGTTATATTCGTCTCCCACTTCCTCCGAGGGCTAGGTTTTTTTCTAGATCCCTTTGTCAGAGGGCTCATGTTCTACTACGGGCTCGATTTCCATGATCTGGCTCCGGATTCCATCCTTCACATCTCGTCGTCGTCCGGCATAGAGGTGGGGAACGGTGGGGAAAGAGACGAGGGGCGATTCGAGGGTTGGCGGCGAATTAGGGATTTGAGCAATCTGGGGGCGGAAGGGGACGGTGGAGAAGAGAGATTTTGCAGGGCTGGAATTGGGGCCGCCAGATATTTCAAT
>NC_057805.1:405833407-405851835 GCF_018294505.1 Triticum aestivum | reverse complement strand
TTAAGGCACCGAAGCAACGTCCACCCCGACATGACCCTGGTCTGCCTGGTGTGCCTACATTTGAGAATGCAAACGAATCTTCTTTCATTTGCAAATGAATCTGTATGTATTACCATGCCCGTGTTTTCCTTGCAATAATTAGTCATTCAAAACGAGATACTCCATCCGTTCACTTTTGTAAGTCGTTTCAGACAACTTAAAATGAACTGTTTTGCACATTGTCTGAAATGTCTTCAAGGTCTTATAGAAGTGAACAGAGGGAGTACTATAAATTAATTAATGAGGAGTTATTTGAAAAAAAATCGAAATGGTACCCACGCTAACGTGGATTAGAGAGTGTGTCACATAATTAGTTATTTGAATTAGAGTCTGTGTCACGTAGTTAGTTATTTGAATTAGAGTGTGTGTCACGTAGCGATCCCCAATTCTAACGTGGATTTCGCATTTCACTGTATCCACGCTACTTTTTTTAATACAAATTCATATGTATATGATGAACACCATGGTAGTGAGAAAACTTTTGGATGGATTCAAACATATGACCTACAAAATAGCACAACAAACTGAGTCAATGTCAACTTTTCGAAACTTAGTATGGCACGAATTCGAAATAATTACCCATATGCCTGGTCCTCGGTTCAAATCTTACGATGTACACCGAATTGAAACATCGATATTAAGTCTCGTACTATGTACATTCAAATGTTGTGTTTAGCCCCCCCCCCCGCACAAACGCTACATACTTCCTGTATCGGTCAATCTTCCTCTCCTAACCACCTTAGGAAGCTATCGGTTTCCAACACACGTTTTCTTTCTCTCCATGTTTCGATCTCTAAGTCTCTCAACTACACAACCCCTTTTTCCACTCTGTTACCAAATGTATTTACCTCACACACCCGCCATTGCACCCCATGCCAAGCTCTCTCTCTCTCTCCCCCCTCTCCCTCTCACCCTCTCGCGCTAAATACATGCATTGCCTATCTAGCTCCCCAACCTCTCATGCGCACGCACGCACGTTGTATATCTAGGTCACTCCCTCGAGACTGTCTCACTCTTTCTTCCGCACGGCGGGCCACACTCGCTCATTCTCGCTCTCTTTATCCGAGTCTCGTTTAACCTCGTTTTCTTTCGCACACAAATGATATATCTCCCTTTTCGGGCCTCGATCGACACACTCTATACTCTCTCACGCAGATTGTCTATCTAGGTCAGTCCATCCAAGCCGCCGCCACTCTTTCGACCTCATGGTGGGCCACGCTCACTCAATCTCTCTCTCTCCGTATGTCTCGATTGACCTCGCTCTTTCTCGGACAAAAACGATATATCACCATGTTTGAGCCCAATTCGACCTATTCACATTGTATACTCTCTCACGCACATCGTCTATCTAGGTCACTCTCTCCAACCCGTCTCACTCTTTCGATCGCACGGCGACCCTATGTGATCGGTTGACCTTGCTTCCTCCCACGCACAAAATATATCTACACGTCTGTGACTGGATCATCTCTCAAGCTCTATCTTACAGCCCTCACCCTTGCCAAAAAGCTCAATCGGACAATATCTATCCAGAGCATATATATTTGTTCAATGAATGTCGGACCACACTCACTTTGTCTCTCTATCTATATGTCTCTCGATTGACCTCGCTTTCTCACATTGTATCTTCCACGCATTGAAGCTACTACCTCTCCATCCCTCACAAAGCCGGAGCTATTTACATTGCGAGGGGCACTCCAACCTTGGATTAATTTGTGTAGGCATTTATTCTGGTCGGTTTAGATTATATTTTCGTAGCATTCGGCCCACAACTACTCCAAACACCGTTGCAACCCACGCAACTCCCCTCGTTGATTTCCCTCTGGCTCGGTCATCGCTCTCTCGCACGTCCTTTCTCGCCTTCAACGTCGCACCATGGTATTATTGAAAAAACTATGTTGTTCTCTTTAATTATTATAAATAAGCTACAAAACTACACACCGATAGTCCACTTGGAATGGAAAAAATTTCGACCCACAAATTGAAGTGCTACAAACTACACACCGAGGGGCCCACATGTCATGAAACAAATTTGGACCCATATACAAATTAAAAAATAAAGGACGAGGATCGAACATGCGACCAGGCCTTCAAGCCACACGTCAATAGGCAACATACGTAGAATAGCAATGTTTGTTGTACCCCCTTTGTTCACATAATGTTTTTATATTACCACAGCCTAATTAATGGATAACATGTAATATTATTTTTAGTACTATTCGCCTTCACTTACTGGTGGGTTCCATGTGTGCTCTCTCTCTCTCCTCCCCTTCTGCGTTTAGATGCACGGGAAAACAGGAAGAACTCGCGGGCAATGTTGCTGTTGACCATATCTGGACGCATTCACAAGTCACGGCACCAGTTTCACGTACTAGCAGCACTAGTCAGTGTGTACGTGCAATGCACGTTAATTTGGAAGTATATTAAGTGCATGCGGATATTAACTACTAGGATATTATTTGCGTGTTGTCATGTGATTTGCACTATTTTTGGCATGAAATTAACTGCACGTTAAACGTGTTGAGCGCTTGACATTGAAGCAGTCTAGGTCGTTGGATAACAAGGAATACATGTGGCTTGAAGACGTTTTATATTTAATTTGATACGGCTCTAGCAGAACATTCAATCGATCAAACCATACATCTCGTTCAGTCTGACTCCGACTTTAAATTATACGACGATCGATATAAAATAAACGGAAATGATAAACGTTCGGATTTTAAGCATGGCAATCCGAACGTTTTTCATGGCAAATTTAGATTACGCGGCGGCGGCGGCGGCGGCGTCTCGCGGTGGGAAGCGGCTCCTCTCCCGTGCTCTGTGTGTCGTCAGGCCACTGACTGACGGCGACGCCGGCGTCTTGCGCCGTTGTTGGCGTACTCCTGCACGTTGGACTAGCTTCAAGGAAGGCCAAAATGTTCTGGACTTCGGAGCGAGTCAACTGGCGGGAGGAGGCGACTGGCGTTGGTGCAAGGAAGTGGTCGACGGCGGCCATCCATGCTGCTGAGGGGGGCACTGGCACCCGCGCGGGGACAGGCGTTGTCAACGGCGCGGCGGAGACATTCGTGTGCACGGGCACCGGCACCGGCGCGCACATGAGTGCACGCGCAGGCGCATGCACTGGCAGGTGCACGGGCACCGGCACGGGCGTGCGCGTCAGTCCATGCGCAGGCGCATGCGCTGGCAGGTGCACGGGTGCGTGAAAGTCGGTGGGGACCTCGTGGAACCCCGTGGGATCAAGCTCGGCGACAATGTGTGGCTCCCAGCCCATCAATGCCACGGGGATGGGCGCTGGCGCAGTCGGGGCGACGGGAGCCAGAACGGGAGCGGGGACAGGCGCGGCATCTTCCCGCAAGGCCAGTTCAAGCTCGTCCCAAAGTGCCTTATGTTCTTGAGACTCGGGCTGGGTATCTTCCTCAGGAAACTGGAACACTAAGGGCAGACCATCGTGATGCGGCATGGCGTACGTTTAGGTCAGGCTAGTTGGAGGTAGACGACAGGAGAATCAGAGAGGAAGAGAGAGGATTGTAGCGATACCGGGTAGTGCGGGGTTGATTTTAAACTGCAGCGCCGGCGACATTAAAAGTGGGAGCAGTTGGGACGACGGTGGGCGGCGGAGCCTGGTCAATGGGCTTGCCTCCCGGTGAGCCTGCACAGCGGTCTGCTCGCACGCCTCCCTGACATCCAGCGCAGCGGTCTGCTCGCACGCCTCCCGTCGACTCACACGCTTGCTCGGACGGCACCTGCCGATGAGAAGCGGGGACTCGTGGCAGCATGTAAACGCCCACGGTTTCCATAGTGAAAGCGTTCGCCTTAATGTGACAGGTCTTTGTTCCAAAATACCTTGGCTCTTCATTTGTGCAACTTGTCATAAGCAGCTTGTCTCAAATTGAAGAAAAGACTTACGAAGTAATATTTGTGCTATATCACGTGACCATGCTTAGTTTCAAGAATTTATGCTCACTTTTGGATTTTCTGAAATTTAAGATCCAGGATTCGAAACAATATCATAACCTGCATCATGCAATAAATTTTCAAGCCGTACATCTGTCATGTTGTATTTCTTAAGAAAGGATTTGGTCAAACATTTTGCTTAGTTAGACTTCAGACAAGTTATATATGCAGAGTAAAAGGATAATCCCTCCTTTCCAGTGCATTGCCTGATATATTAACTCAAGTACTAGGCACGAACAAACGGGCTCAATTCTGTGCACATCCTTGTGTAGTAGTAGTACTAGGCAATGGAGTTGACGGGTGACCTTGACGAGCGGCGACCGAGGGAATTGAACCGTGCTCGGCACGGTAGGTAACGTTGTCTAGTTACTAAAGCATCCCTCCGTTATTCATCGGTAGTCATTATGGACCGGGGACATGAGGGGAATTTCCTAGGGCTGGAATTCTGGCCGCTAGATATTTCGACTTGAAATGGTGAGGCTTGACTGGTTGGGGTTGCCTAATGTGCGTACCACGCACGCCACCGAAGGACACGAGCCCAGTTTTTTTTAGGATCAACATGAGCCAAGGTCTGGCTGGTACGCCGTTGGGTCCTACCATTCAAGAATACGAAAGGAACCTTTTAAATTGCCGAACGAATCTATGTGTATTACAATACCCGTATTTTCCTTGCAAATACTAATCTCAACGTGGTAATTGATTTATGACGAGTTGTTGAATTAGAGTGAGTTTGTGATATAGTGATCTCAACGTGGATTTCACATTTCATGGTATCCCTAGTAAGTTTTCCAATGCAAATTCAAATTTAAAAGATGAACAATATGGAGGTGAGAAAACTTTGTATGTATCAAGCATATGACCACACACACACACACACACACACACATAGAGACACACACGCACGAACACAACAACAATCCAATAAGTATAGTGCATCTATTTTTCCAAACCATGCATGTATGACATGAATTCAAAAATACTCCTTCTATTCCTAAATATTAGTCTTTTAGAGAGTTCAACAAGTGACTACATACGGAGCAAAATGAGTGAATCTAGACTCTAAAATATGTCTATATACATCCGTATGTGCCAGTCCATTTGAAGCCTCTAAAAAGACTAATATTTAGGAACGAAGGGAGTAAAATGTAAGACATCCATGGTCCTCAGTTCAATATTTAAAATGAACATGAAACTGAAACATGAATATTAAGTCTAGTACTACAGTACAAGCAAATGTTGTGTTTAGGCGGAGCTATGATTGTCGGGGGTCAACCCCTCGACCTTAGATAAAATTGTGGAGCTCTGTTTAGGATTGTTTAGATTATATTTGTCCCCACCCTCCCAACCACCGATTGGTTGTGCACCCCCCACCCCTCCTCCCCGGGAGAATATCATGTGCCCCCATACGTTAGATGCTATATGCCGATACGAGTTGCTTGGAGATTGTAGATCTGAGATATAGCAGCTCCCATGATGTGTCTTAATATTTTTGCTGGAAACCTTGATGAGTTTGAGAATTGCACACAATTTGTACAAAAACTACTTAGATGCCCTTTGATCCCATATCCAACGACCTCGATGCTCGTATTGCCGTAGCATCTAAGATGAAGGAGGACATCATATTCTCCTGTATGTAAGAATATCATGTGCTACCACACCTTAGATGCTTTGGTGATAGAAGCTCTTCGGAGGCGTTGGATTTGTGACCCAACACCTCCTCGGTGGTTCGAATGGTTTTTTGCAGAAAAGCCCCAAAAGAGTTCGGCCACTACTTACAAGCACAAAGACTGCTCAGATGCCATTGGATCTCAGATCAAACAACCTCCAAGCTCGTATCACCGTAGCATCCAAGCTGCGATAGCACCTTATGTTTTCTCGCACTGGAGAGTATGAGGTGCTCCCGCACCGTAGATTCTATGGTGATACGAGTTCACTGAGATATAACGGCCCACAGTAGGAGGTTTGAATGTTTTTGCAATATACGGCTGATAGAGTTTGGGAAATGCGCAGAAAGTACAAGTACTACGCATGTGCCATCTGATCACTGATCATACGACCTAGATGCTCATATCACCGTAGCGGGTAATTAAGCTACGGGGAGCACCTAATATGAGCGCCGGGGAGCCGTTGGATCGAAGATGCAGCGGCACACACGAGGCCTGAATGTTTTATTTGCAAAACAAACCTTTGGAGAGTTTGGAAATTGCGCATAATTACAAAGACTACTCCCAAGCCATTGGATCTCACTTCCAACGGTGTAAAAACTCGTATCACCAAAGTATCTAAGCTGCGGGGTGGATGTGATATTCTATGGCGCTGTCATTTTTGTTCGTAAACTTGCAAAATACGTGTAACTCGTGTCGTTACTTGTCTAACCGCGCAAAGTGTTTGTTCAAAAAAACCATCCTACACTGAAATATCGGAACAACACACGGGGGTCCCACTTGTCATTAATCAAATTTGGACCTAAAACTAACAAATCTGAAAGACGAGATTCGAACTGGCAACCTGGACTACAAAGCGTAAGTCGATAGCCTGAAAAAACGAATGGTTGTTGGCTTTGTCCCATAACTTGATTTTATACAATACTTGCGTTGAGTAGAGTAGAGGGAGTGCCTCGTCAACACGTGCATGAGCGTTGTCTCACTTACTGGTGGGTCCCAGGTCTGCGATCTCAATCTCTCTTCTCTCCATCGTCTAACCTTTGCACGGGCACACACGAAGAGCGGCGCTAGCTTGCCGTGGTGTTATTACCACTAAAAAATGCTTGGAAAATAGAAGAATCGCCTAGAACAAGAGACATTGTGGCTGGTCGAGACGGAGCTAACCACATCTATCCTCAGTGCCACGTTTGCATGATGAAGATGTGTGGCTAGTGGGGTGTTTTCGACCGACTGGCTGGGTCCCGAGGTCGAACCACAGGTACTACGTCTGATACAATATATTTTTACACGCACATTTTTCCTCCGTGCCGAGACGTGGCACACCCTACGGCGCGGGTTCGGGGTCCTCCCGGGTGGTGCACGCATATATTCTTCCTGACGTGGGACGCACTACCGCGCGTTTTCTGGGTCCTCCTCGGTCATAGCGCCGAAGCAAGTAAATGAGTCGTCAAATCACGAAAGACCACCTTTCCCTGCCGAGTACATCAGTGAAGCACGGTGGCTAGCTAGTTGGGCTAGTTCGACCGATTAGCTAGGCCGCCGCCACATTTGTATTTTCACCCCTTTTTTTATCTACTTGCCGGCAGGTAAATTTAAATATCCACCACGGCATTGCTCTGGTGTTTGGGTGCGGCAGGATTTTTCATTTTTTGATTGACGGGAGCAGGCGCGGCAGGATTTTTTATTTTTTGATTGACAGGAGCAAGCGCGGCAGCAATTAGTCACGATGACTCCGCCTGTAAAAACCCACTGCTCCCTGATGTGAGAAGTCGTCGACTAGTGTTTTACCATGGTGAAAACCGAAAGATTCCCCGCTCCCTCCGCCTTCTCGTATATTGCATTGCCTTTCAGCTGTTTCGCCCCCTTTGCTTCCTCTCCCCATTGCTTCTACCTGGTGCCATGGCGGCGCAGCAGATCACGGAGTCCGAGGTGAGGCGCCTGACACAGGAGCTCCATGCCAAGGATGCGGAGCTCAGGGCCAAGGACGTGGAGCTCCGTGAGCTCAAGGAGAGGAGTGCCATGCTCCTCCGTTATGTGCGGGAGTTCACGGAGCTTCAAAAGCGGCAGGCGTCCAGCACAAAGATGCTCGAGGCGTCGGCGGCGTTGCTGCAGAAAGTGGGAGATATGATAGGCCGTCAGGGGAGCCGGCTGGAGCGCGAGCGGGCCGATCGTGACGAGGTCCAGGATTGCCTCAGCCACTTGGTGAACCAAGTTGCCACACATGTGTTGTGGTTGCGCGATGCCTACCGTCGTGCCAGCGCGACGATGCCGGCCGTCCGGCTAAACACGTTCGACCACCCGGTCGACTTCAACGAGCTGCGGCTTCCTGACCTGGTCTCCTTCTTCACCTATATCTCCGAGGAGCTGAGCCGTCTCCGCGCGATGGTGGGGGCTGAGCTGGACAAGGAGGGGTTGCGGGCTGCCGTCGCCGTTGCCGGGCGAATCCTTTCAGGGCTCCATCACCAGAATCCATTCGTGCCATTGGACGCCGTCTTTGATGAGCTGGCTCCCGTCGACCGGGAGCGTGCTCTGCGGGCGGTTGCACCCTGCATCACCAACGCCATGCGCCTCGAGAAGCAGAGGGACTTCGGTGGTGTTTAGGCGCCCTCTGCATGGGCATGTCCATGTCTCGGCGCAACATGACCATTGGATCAAACTCAGATGGTGCAGATCAGTCACTGTAGCACAAAGCGTGTGGGTGTGTTTGGTTGCATTCTCATCTCAATATAGTTGTTTCCTCTTCGTGTATTTTTGTCAACCTACTAGTGTGGACTCATGCACCCTTCATGCACTCTGCCAAACACCCAAAAGTGGGTCGAGAAGGGAACTTTTGCTCCCATCCCGTGCACCCTTCATACACCCTGCCTAACACTATTCGTGCTTCATATGGTTCATGTTTCGTGGAGTACTGTAGCACCGTACTCTCCGTGCGCTGTGGGCCTAGTTCTGTTAACATTGATCTCACCGTTCATTCTCGACCGGACAGTCGAAAAAGCGGTACTATGTTACATATAGGAGTAGTTGACATGCGCACAACATCATTTGTTATCGTCATATCTAACTACACTAGCAACAAGATTGTGTAGTACTGACGTATGAACCACTGCACATGCCTAGTAGTAGGAGCACTGTGTATGTTCAAGTGGCTGCCATGTTTCCCACTCCTCTGTCGTAAGAGTGGAAACGCTTGCTGTAATCATATTTTTCTTCAGAAAGATAGTGGACACGTTCTACCGTGCGGATCCTCCTCCAGCCATGCACTAAATTACTCACTTTCGCCGACGTGTGGGACAGCCAGCACCTGGGTCCACCAGCCATGCACTAAATTACTCTGTAGTAGAGTGACGGTAGACTACCCCGATCGAACCGCCGCAGTAATGCCCAATGAGCCGTCAAATCACAAAACCCCCTCCTTTCCAGCAGTAAGTTGGACGGACGAAGCAACCATCATTTCACTCTTCTCTCTCAGCTTCCTCTCTTGAAGAAAACCCCCACCCGCTTCGCTTCTCCCTCATCTTGTTCCTCCTTTCACTCTTCTCTCTCAGCTTCCTCTCTTGGATGGACGCCGGAGCACCGGCCGACGTGATGTCTATGGCTCTAGCCAAAACCGTCGAGGCTCATGGTACGTAGAAGCGCAAGCACCCCGCCGAGACTACCGCAGACAAGCTCAAAGCCATCGCCCTGTCCAAGGCCCCCTCTCCGGGATCCCTCATTAAGCAAGTCCAGGTAATGTCTCTTGTTGACGATCTTTTTCTCGATCTTTATCGTGTTTTTTCATCTAACACGTAGTACTAGTACTGGTAGTACAACTTTCTGGGTGATCTTGCATGTGATTTTAGTGTGCCAAATGACGGTTCTAAATTCCTCTTTTGACCAAAACATGCGAGAGGTTGACACTGATTTCTTATAGATTACTTTCAACTAATCCCTCTGTCCCAAATTTCTTGACTTAGATTTGTGTAGATACGGATGTATCTAATACTAAAATGTGACTTGATACATCCGTATCTAGACAAATCTAAGACAAGAATTTTGGGACGGAGGGAGTACTTTATGAACATCAATGCTACCTTTTAAGAGGGTATATTTGCCTCAGTAACTTGTGTTATGGATATTGCATGTAATCCCTCTGCTCTCATGCCTTTGAAGACATGTTCTAGTGTCTTTGTTCACTCATTTCTGTGCGTATATGTAGTCATATATGGAGTATAATATCGAAAATCATCTTATATTTCTGAACGGAGGTAGTAATAAAATATGGTTTCTGTTTGAATTAGAACCAGGTCCGCGGTGGAGATGAAGTTCTCAAAGTCATGCCGTGTGAACTGGAAGACCTGATGAGTTCTACTGCTGACCTGTCCAGCTGATGTGTCCTTGTCGCCACGTGTCCTGAACTAGTGTTTTCCTATAGCATTGTTGTCAGGCGTGTTCTCGAGGCTGTACTTGACCACAACAATTTCCTGGTTGCGCCTTCGATTACGAAGGGCGTGGTTCTTGTAAAGCTTCCCAACAAATCTGATGCGACTTGTCTTCATCATCATGTTTATGAGTGGAAAGACCACTCTGTTAGGTTCTTCAAGGTTGACAAGATGGTGATGGTGCATGTAGACATCTCACACGAAGTCCATGGCCTAGTCAGTTATGCGGGGTTCATCCCGTAGGTCGATGGCAAGAAATAGTCTGCAGAGTTTAGTTAGTGCAACTTTGCTTGTCTATAGTAAGTACTATTGTTCAGTACTTGATTTGTGTTTGTGAACCCTATATTGTTTATTAGTACTGCCGCTTTTGGTGTGCGAATGGTCTATGTTAATGTACGTCCACTCAATTCAGTCTGTATATTTTGAAGTATCCAGATCATATTTTTTGTGAGGACGGTTTATCAATTATGGTTACACTCCAATATCTGTATGCATTGCAGGGTTTATCGCACCCACCAGGATTTCCAGTCCCATGGATGTTCGGTCCATATGACTTGTCACGACCTTTGGACTGTCCTGCTTGTGGGAGTAGGCGGGGCGCCTGCATGCCACACGTAGTTGGACGATCAATCTTCTGTTTAGTACTTCAACATAGTGATTTCCTGGTAAGGATTCACTCGTGTCACATCAAGTAAATCTTATTGATTTACTGTCTAAATCTTATTGATTTAATGTCATGTTTTCTTTCTTTCCTGCAATTTTACGATGCAGGTTTTGCCATGTGACATTCATCACAGAATAAACCATTTGGTTTGCTCTACGATGGCTATTTTTGCAGGTTTCACTTCTTATGTCGTGTCAGTAACGAAGGCACTGTCCATCACTTATATTACTGGAAAAAATTGGATCAGTCTGTTGTCTGAGTACAAGCTGAATTCCTATGATGAACTGCAGTTTGGTTTAACAAAAACGCCACAATTAGTCCTTCTCGCGTTTAAAAGAAATTAAGAAAAAAAAACTGGATCACGGTCACGGATCCTAGTCAAGTTAGAAAGCTGATCATAGCAGACCAGACACGATCGCCGCTGTCTCGCACAGATCGAGCACCGGCAGTTGCTCTAGCACTGACAGCGGCAGCAGCTCAGTCTGATCCAGCTGAGGGTTGGGCACCGACCGCGTCAGTGGATCAGTCTGATCTACCGAAGGATCGGGCATCGACACCGGCACCAGCTCTACAAGGAGCACCATCTCCGGTAGCAGCAGGGGCTTTGGCACCTGCACCAACACTTGCACTTGCATCTGCTCCGGCCCGTGCAGTTGCACCGGCAACAGACTGGGCTGCAGTTCGCACTTCATATACCAAAGTCCTTACAAAAACTGACATGTCCACCTTCTTGGTAAGCATTGGCCGCCCAAGTGCTTCGTTCTTTTTTCTTTCCATGTTGTTTCACATGATTCACTGTGTTGATCTAACTGTTTGGGTATGTCTTCTTGTTTGCAAACAGAGAATTCCTAGAGCAACGAGGGAGCCGTTCAACAATCCGGGCGACTGCGGCCAAGTTTCTCTTACCATGCGCAGCCTTCGTGTGAATGAACCTGCTCAATATACCGTAAGTACAAAGGATGGTCGCATGATGATTGATGCTAAAGGATGGTCAAGGTGCAAATCTAAATCATATCTTGCGGTAGGGGATGATGTGAAAATCGAACTTTCTCGGCAAGGAGACCTGGTCCAAATCAACTTTGAAATTCTTCAGTAGCAGCACGCAACTGCCGAACTGATCTATCCTCCGAGAGATTTTGATGTAATAATCTGGCATGGTGAAACAAGTGTCCTGTGTGTATAAGTAGTACGACAGCATTATTTATCACATGGTATATCGTTGATAGAATTGCAACTCTGATTGCTGGTTAGGAACTGTCATACGATTTCATTCCAATAGCTGTCGTGCTTTATTCAATTTTGTGTATTCGCCTTGCGACAACATCTAAAACCAGTGCCGTACCGATTGCTTGCAATATGAAAAGCGATGAGGTAGAACACATGGGCCCCCAAACATGCAGGGTCGGCCTGCGGCCCAAAGTCCAGAACCGTGAGCCTATCTGAGTATTGTTTTCTTAGCTGAACCCCCATAAAAAAAGCTGAACCCCCATAATGCCCGTGCGTTGTAGAGGGAGTATATTTCTCGGCAAGGTGAGCCTGTGATATAAAAGATTTGTATATTTCTTTACAGAGGGAGTATCTCTCTATCAAAAAATATATTTATGTGTAACTAGTTACTCCTGTCTTTCTACTTCCTTTTGCTGATATGTGGGGCAACGGGCAACGGGGTCCGCATGCCATATGCACAAATTAGAGTGCACAACTTCACGGTAGACACACCCCGGTCGCAGCGCCGCAGTAATGTCCAATGAGTCGTCAAATCACAACCCCCCTTTCCAGCTTTAGCAGTAAGCTGGACAAACGAAGCGGCAATATTTCACTGGACCTGAATCCCCTTCTCCCTCGTCTGCTTGTTCACAGAAAACGCCCTCTCGGCGATTGCATAGGGTTTTCTCATGGAGAACCAGGTACGAATTCTTCATCCATCCCCGATAAATCCAAGTCCCTTGGTCGCAGGTAATCCTAGGATGGCAGCCGCCGCCATTGATGCATTTTTCTTCCTACTGAATCTAGTGTGTTTCATTTGCAGTGCCCAAAGTGCGAGTACCCTACAGGTTTCTGCGCCCTCGGCGAGACGCCACACTTGTTCCTTCTCATCCTAACACATCATTTTGAAACGCTCACAGTATGTTCCCAGAATCCTCTTTTCTATCTGGGAGGGTGGGGTTTTTTTGAACATGCTGTGTTCTCATATTATTTGTCCTGCAGTGTATTATTTGCTCTGCCAGAACACATGTACTCAAGATGCTCGGCCTTGCCATAACTGAATACACTAGTTTAATGGTCACAGTGAAGACAAGCCATGGATATAAGTTCCGAGTTGGGTTCATGAACCAAGAAGATCGCTGCTTTTTTTATGGCCGAACTTGGATAAACTTTCTCAAGTGTTACGGACTGAAATTTGGCGCACGAATGTTGATGAAAATAGCAGAACCTGGTCTCATCTTCACTGCGATCTTCCACCCCGACGTCATTCCAATTGTTCATCCATGTTAGTTTTGTATCTGGTTCTTGCTTGTTGCCTCGATTACTTCTTAATCCACCTATTCTGTCTAACTAATCACAATTTAACTTTAGAAGTAGCAACGAATCTCTCACGAAGATGCTACTTCTAACTAATATTTTATTATAATTGGTGGCACGTGTAGGTTTTTTCAGAGTTAAGCAGTCTGCTCGTTTGTTACTCTGTAATAACTCGGCTATTACTAATGGCACTGAAGTTGACTGGATCGACATCCACAAGTTCCTACACTTTATTGATCGTCTTGAGGTCCTTGTGGGGCGTTTCAATGGTGGAAGGCCACGTGGGATATGTGTGCCACTGCTGCACTCGTTGAACAGGTCCAACTGTGTCGAGAAACTTATGGTACGAGCTGTTTTCTGTTATATATGCTGTTCATAAACTATTGCTTATACACAGGTTTACAGCTGTGATCTTTTTGAAACAGGAGCTGCCGAGTTCTATTGTTCCTATACAGATGCCTGACCATGGTCGGGTCAGACTTGCGCTTGGTCACAACATGATGTTTATGTCGACCTACTCAATTCCCCTTGGAGGTGAAAAGATACTTATTCATGGGTGGTCTCAAATAATGATGGACTGTCCATCTTGGAGAATAGGACAGAAGATTATGTTCATGCTTTTCCATGGTTCTAAAGCGAATATCCTGTTTATTGACCATGTTGCGAGATGAAGCCGCTTTCAGAAGGTTGTGGATGCGTGGGGTGGCGCCAGGGCCTTGTCCTGGGGCTTGGCGGCCTCACCCTTGGTTAACTGTAGGCAGAGTAGCACTGTTCGAGGCGTGCTTTGTACGGTTGAACCTGTATAAGTACTCATACTGCTTTCAGCTTTGGTTGTTAAGTGCCCCTGCTGCTTTCAGTTAAGGTTGTTAAGTACTCCTGCTGCTTTTACAGTCTGTCGTGTTTCTTCAGTCCTGTCTTCCTCCAGCCGCCAAAACCAAACCAGCGCCGGCGGGGCCGCCTGCTTCCGCCTCCCACGGCCGGCTGCGCCTCAGCGCACACATCGCCGCCCCACCATCTCCTAAATCGTTAACGCCGACGTCCTCCGCGCGCTTTGGTGCGCTCGCCGCGGCGCCGCCCTCTCGCGTTGTCAACATGGTCAACAAACAACAGGAATCGGCAGAAGTACGTGGAGAGGATGACAGTAGGGGCCCACCACGTCAGCGTATGGAAAAATAAAATGCTTCCTCCTAGTGTTTTCCTGACATCTGGGACCCACGACATTGTGAGTGTATATGGTCAATAGACAAGAGAACAGCACAAGATCGGCTGACACCTGGGACGTAGCTACTCGAGCAGTATTTTTTTTGTTTGGTATTGTTGAGACGGAGCAGGGTTTGAACTAGGTTGTGGCCCGTTTAGCCCAGGCTTATATTTTATGTTCACCATGTGACCAGCCCAGCTATTTTTTCTTTATGAAAATGAGCCCAGTTTATTTTTTCTGAAGAATACCCAATCCAGGCCTACTTATCTTTCTACGCCCTGATGGGCTGCAACTCTTTCAAGACGCCTGCAAATCTTGAAAGTAATATGAAATGGGTTGTAAATATAAAAGCAGATGACAAATTGGCAATTACTTTATAATTTCTGATTTTTTTTCACATTTTCAGATTCCTATTTCACTGGGCATTAACCTAATTTAAATATATCTTCAAAGTACTTTAAATCTGGCTCGACATTTCGGTATTAAAAATAGGTTGGAACCCACAGAAATATACGAAATTGGCCCTGGCCAACCAAAAAAAGACTGCAATAAATTGCATAAGAAGTTGCCATGAGCTATATATAAATTATTAAAAAAAGAGGGAGTGGTCTGACTTGTGGGCGTCTTTAGTTGACGCGTATGCAAGATTTTTTTGTTATTATATACATCAACAAACGATTCTAGCAGACGTAACCGTTGGATGTCAATCCAACGGCCGTCGTGTTTCTTCAATCTCTGATCTTCTTGCTCCAGCCGCCAAAGCAGTGCCGGTGAGACCGCCTACTCCCGCCTCCCGTGGCCGGCTGTGCTGCCACGCAGGCCTCAGCACCCCCTACTACTCCCACCGCTGGCTAGGGCATCCCTCTACTCACCCACACCCCCTGTTATTCTGCGGCGACGGCACCCTCACACCGCAGCCGAACCGGTGAACCCTCGTACTCCTCTCCGCGCGGGCTTCCACTGCCGCGTCTTCCCCGGCTCCGCGTCGTCCCCTTCCTAGGCCTCGCCATCGTCCACCGCCGTGGTGCTCTCGGCGCGGCGTGATCAATGTGGTCAACGACCGACTTCCATCGGAAGAGTACTATACGTGGAGAGGCTGACAGCTGGGTCCACGGCAGCCGCAAGGAAGTGCCTCCTTATTACGCGTAAAATAATTATTCCTCCACCTGACAGCGGGGACCCACCGGACGGGCCACCAGTATTTTGCAAAAAAAATCATTTCCCCCTGACTGCTGGGACCCACCGGACGGGCCACCGTATTTCGCGAAAAAACGTTCCCACCACTGTCAGCTCGGACCCACCGAAAGTGCCTCCTTATTACGCACAAAAAATTGAATACTCCCCCGGCTAGCTGGGACCCACCTTGGTGGGAGGCTGACTTGTGGGCCTACGAAGTTGATGGGGACGAAGGGCTTTGTCAACTTAGTCAATATGAACGATTCTAGCTCCAGTGACCGTACGATGTCCATCCAACGGCCGTAGTGCTTCTTCAACCTCTGGTCTTCTTGCTCCAGCCGCCCAAAGCAGCGCCGGTCGTGCCGCATGCTCCTGCCTCCCGTGGCCGGCTGTGCTGCCGCAAAGGCCTCACCGCCCCTACCATTCCCACCGCTGGCCAGGCCCTGCAGCGACGGCAGCCTCACACCGCAGCCGAACCAGTGAACCCTCGTACTACTCTCCGCGCGGGCTTCACCTGCCGCGTCTTCCCCGGCTCCGCGTCGTCCCCTTCCTAGGCCTCGCCGTCGTCCACCGCCGTGGTGCTGTCCACGCGGCGTGGTCAACGTGGTCAAGGAACGACTTCATCGGAAGAGTACTGTACGTGGAGAGGCTGACAGCTGGGTCCACGGCCACAGCCCAGTTTTTTTTGTGATTTGCCAAGTCGCTTTGTCAGGCCTGTTGGGCTGCAAATCTTTCAAGACGAGGAGAGCTTTCATTCGGCTGGCCGAGAAAATGGCCCATCAGTAATGAGAAATGGGTTGTACATTTTTAAAACACATCAAACCGGCAATTAGTTTCAAATATCTTTTTTTCATTTCAAGATTTTAAATTACATTAATTTTTATGCGTGGAGAATTTGTTGGATTTTATATTGATATACATTTATTTTTAAAATCAGTTTGAATGTGAGTCGAAATTTCGGCATTAAAAACAGTTCAGACCGCACCAAAATATGCAAAATTTCGTATAATGTTTTAACCGTGGCCACAATATGGGCTGTAACACTAACAAAAAGAATATGGGCTCCAAAAAAAACCTTAAGAATTAGCAAATGGGCTATAAATTATTAGAAATAATGGCAGATGGGTTGTATGTTGTTTTCCACAGATTTGAGGCTTTCCTAAAAAAAGAGGTTGACGCACAAGCAATGACTGTTGGATGTCCATCCAACGGCCGTCGTGCATCTTCAATCTCTGCTATTCCTGCTCCAGCCGCTCAAACAAGCGCCGGCGGGACTGTCTGCTCCCTCCTCCCCGCGGCCGGCTGTGCTGCCGCGCAGGCCTCACCGCCCCACCGTACTCCCATCGCTGGCCTAGCCATCCCTCTACTCACCCACACCTGCTGTTATTCTCCGGCTACGGTAGACGAACCAGTAAACCCTCGTAGAGTCATACTCCCCTCCGCGTGGGAAACAACTACCGAGTCTTGCCTGCCTCCGTGTCGTCCCCTTCCTAGGCCTCGCCGTCGTCCACCGCCGTGGTGCTCCCGGCGCGGCGTGGTCAATGTGGTCAACGACCGACTTCCATCGAAAGAGTACTGTGCATGGAGACACTGACAGCTGGGTCCACGGCCGCAGCAAGGAAGTGCCTCCTTATTACGCGCAAAATAATTATTCCTCCACCTGACAGCGGGGACCCACCGGACGGGCCACCATATTTCACGAAAAAAACGTTTCCCCCCTGACTGCTGGGACCCACCAGCTACACCTTCGCACGCAAGGAAGTGCGTCCGGGCAAAAAAAACGATTCGCCCCCCTGACTGCTCGGACCCACCAGCTACATCTTCGCACGCAAGGAAGTGCCTGTCAGTCAGGACCCACCTGGTCGAAGCGTACATAGCGTTGTCATTCTGGTCGCGAACGTGTACGTACATATATACTGGTGGATGTAGAGGCGCGCACATGTCGTAGTAGAGGCGCGCACGTAGCATGTACACGTACGTACAGCGGCCAGGGTGCAAGAAAGAAAATACGGCCACGTATGTGTACATACGGGCGGGGTCTCGAACGCCTACTCACGCATACGTACGGCGAGGGCTCGTTGACATGGCTGGGTCGGAACGGAGAAACAGCGTCGTCGTCGTGTTCATGGGGAGGCAACGGAATGCGTCGTGTTCATCGGGAGGCAACGGAACGCGTGGGAGCCAACCGGCTGGGTCGGAATGGAATGCGTGGTCGTGTTCATCGGGAGGGCTTGGACGGAACAGGCGATGGAAACAAGGCCTCGCGTACCGCAGAACGGAGGAAACGGCCTTGTGTTCGACCGGCCACGTTCGAAACGGGATCCTGTTCATCGGGAGGGGTCTGGCGTACCGCAAAATGGACGAAACGGACCTCCAACGGTCGAAACGGGGGTCCTGTTGATCGGGAGGGGTGTGGCGTACCACAAAATGGACGAAACGGACCTCCTATGGTCGAAACGGGGGTCCTGTTCATCGGGAGGGGTGTGGCGTACCGCAAAACGGGACTCCACGGGATACTGTTCATCTCCACCGTCGACCTCCTCCAGCCTCCACGGGCTCCTGTTCATCCAGCCTCCACCGTGCGCTACTCCACCGGCTACTGTTCAACCACCCCTCCATGGGCACCCCTCCACCATCTACTGTTTATCCAGCCCTCCACACCACGGGGTCCTGTTCAACCACCCCTCCACGGGCACCCCTCCATCGTCTACTGTTCATCCAGCCCTCCACACCATGGGGTCCTGTTCATCCAGAGGCAACGCCATCGCTCACTGTTCATCCAACCCCCCCCC
>NC_057805.1:405780656-405833095 GCF_018294505.1 Triticum aestivum | reverse complement strand
ACACTCACTGTTCATCCCAGAGGCAGCATCGATCGGCTTCAGTTAGCAGCAGTAGCGAAGGAATCGCTCGATCGGGTTCAGTTAACAGCCATCGATCGATCGCTCAGGTTCAGTAACGCGTAGCCTGCAGTGCAATCGCTCGGGTTCAGTTAGATCCCAACGCCTCGCCCGGGTTCAGTTAGAGCCAACGCCTCGCACACACGCGCGTACGTGTACGAGAGAAACGCGCATCGCTCGACCCCCGACCTCCCACCGTAACCGGGAACTCCCCGAAATTTTCCTCGCCCTCGCTTCTACCATGGTTTTTTCCGTCATGGACGGCCCAAAGAATGTCATGCAGCTGCGTCTCCGGCCCGCCCAGGACGAAAAGCCCATTTTCTGTCATGATTTTTTGTCATAGAAGTAGGAGCCCACTACATCTATGATGATACCGGGTTTTGTCACAATTATCGCCATAGAAGTGTCATATGTATGACAGAAAAAAAATTCGTTCGGCCCAAAATGTCACGGATGTGTCTTTTTTTACTAGTGATTCCACTATTTAAATGGTTATAGCATAACCAAAGAAACTGAGAGTACATTCCAATTAATGCCGACGATAAAACCTAGTGCATGTGCGTGCTCTCAAGAACTTGAACATTTCCATATTCATCAAGTTTTCCCAACATCTATGCCAAGAATGTTGATACAACTACATACTACCATGATGAATAAGGATGGAGGATGCGGATGCAAAGGAAGACTACACTTTCTCATATTTCACCTTAGCGAGGCCAAGGAAAAAAAATTGGATGGTCGACCGAGAGACAGTTAGCACTCCGCTTCTAATGTTCTCCTTGATGTACTAGATACCACGATCATGCTTAAAAGTGTCAACATAGCCATCATGTAAAGGTCGGGCTTCGGAATACAAAGGATCCATAAGGAACAACTTCTAGAATAAGTCACTCGTAATCCTCATGGAGAAGATGGTCAAATTGCTCAGTCAAGATACTACAATGATAGACCTTCTGGCTAGGTGTGTCGGCCAGAACATCAACCTTGTCGGGACCTACATCATAGATCTTGGGAAAGCTCCAACCATCATATATGCCTGAGATTCAGATCTGGTTGGTACTAGGATATTTCAGACAACACGTCTGGCAAAGAAAGTTTGCAACACGACCTGACAAGATGACGTTGCGAGATTCTCGGGAAACGAACTACAGTAATAAGCTCCAAAAAATGAGCTAGTTCTTCTACACACATGTGAACACGTTGTCCCAAACAAATGTGACCACATAGTAGTCCTACAACAAAACACTACCGAGTTTAGATGGGGAACCGTAATCGAGGATAACGAAGTCCTTGCATAAGTCCGGATTAGCTCTTAAGAAGGAACTTCTTCTCCTCGAACAAATCAATCAGTGGCTTGGTGTGCTAGGGATACATATAGAATGAAGGTTGCAACTCTCCAGACCACAGAATACTTCGCACATATGCATGACTAACTTGGGATGATTCCAGAGGAAGCAAAACAATCTTTCTCGAATTCACAACGGCAGCTTTCATCAAATGCACATGAAGTAGAGAAAGTCACTTCTCACACCAAACATATACTTCATGAACGGAACATGACGATGTGCTTAGAAAAGTTTCCAACACTAGCTTTAATGTTCAACACAAATCATGGAGATGATAATTATGTTGCCGATGGGCTCAACAACAATTCATCCAAGTTTCCATATAAATGGAGTTCCACGGTTAAGTGAACATGGGGATAGCATTGGTCAAACCAAAAGATATAATGGTGCATGCTCGAGGAACAAACACGAGTAAGACAACATTATGAACATCGTTGGTTCTGATTAGATTTGATGATAGCCCACACTCAAATCAAGGTTTGGACAAGATGATAGATCCAACAATTGATCACGAAGATCAATCGATGAAAATATCATCTTTCTTCAACACACACACACACAAAGATATCCCTTTAAATGAACTAAGTTCGGCAGCTTTTATCATCCAACTCTCCAAGTTATTGTTTAGCTTAACCAACTAGCTCAGGGGTATCCAACATAGATTCTTGGTGAAGAGGTGGTTTATAGGGAAAACCATTTGACCACGAACTCAACATAATAGCCAGAGGACAACCTGATAATACTTCTGATAAGATATTTGGATGATCACGAACCACCGATATGTTACTAAGCTCGAGAACAATCTAGCTTTTCAGGGCAAGACTATGATCAAAAGATCGAAGGTTTGACACAATCCTAACTCATTGATCGAAGAGTGCACCAAAAATAAGGACTATGTAGCACAATCAATCTTAGAATGATAATTTAATAACCAACATGCTAAGAATGAGATTATTGCCCATTAACTACCAATCGTTAGGGTTGCTAGGAGTATTGATTTCACACATCACATTTCATTTGTCGGTATTCTGGTTACAACCAACACGGAGACCAAGGAATGAATAATGATGGCGAGGAGTATCACTGTATCAAGAATTTATAAAAGGTTGTGCAATTCTCATGACAATCTTGACATACAGGGGGTAATATTCCAGGGTAGAACATATTAGAAGCTGGATTAGCATTCTTCGTCTGCGGAATACAACTGCTTTGACTAAATCCAAGAAACACATAAAGTACTGGAGTTTATTTCTCCTAGTCATTCTAGAGTAGAATGGGTTGACGGACCCTAGGAATAGTAGGCGCCGATGAACACGAATGCACAACTATTCCTTACTATCAATTGATAGAAGGAGGTCAGAAGACAACCAAAGAGGGACAACTCAAAGGAAAATATGATTTTCTGAATTGTGGATGCATAGATTAGCATCTCGAACAAAGCTCAACATATTTCTTCCGGATAACCCATGTAGAAAGGATGGATTGGCAGATTCACAACATAGAATAGAGAACTCATCGAGAGTACTTTTATTGTGATCTTTTCGTTCAAGGAGAACGTCTGCCATGGTTGGTTCATGGTATTGGAAGAATGAGATACCACGGACCTCGAAGACTATCACAAATGTTACTAATATCCTAAATGAACGAGCAACACTAGAACCAGGAATAAGCAGAATGAATCATGGGTTCCAGAACCCAGAAATAGAATGCGTACTAACTAAATGGCATCACGGGATGCTTTCGAGAATGATAGCTTGAATCATCACACTGGGAACGCAAAACATGGCTAGATTACTAGGTGGTTCTCTAGGATACCCTAGTGTCATAATAATAGCTTCTACATATATGTCGAGGCAATTAAGTACCTCAACACACTGATTAGTGTGGTTAATCTGGCCCAAAGGAACATCGGGAACGGGAAGAAGGGATTTGCAAATGCATCAGACTATTTAGAAACCTGGGATAACTCGGATAGCATACAGCTGTAAATGCTCAAAAAGATTTGAGACATCCTGCAAAATGGTGGTATAACCACTCAACATCACAATATCAGAGTTCCGAGGCCAACTGTTAACACACGGAAGTACTAGAAACTGAACTAAGACTTGAATCCATTAATCCCATGAGTCTACGGATTGGTAACACATGAACCTGATAGAAAGATGAGAAGCCTAGTTCTGAATCCCCGTAGAAAAGAAGAGGTTGACTCAGATCAGAAGGACATAAGGTAAAGGAGTAAAAACAGCCTTAGGTTCCCTTCCACAATCAATTCCCTTCTATAACAAAAGCATTTGTAGACTCGACTTCGACCAATTTGGTTGGTTATCCTACAGGCAGTCAGGCTGTGATACCAAAGCTGTCGGGACCCCGATCCCAAGTCACACAGATCTAGCATGTAACACATATATCACTTTGTGGCCTCACGCACGGTATTCCCACGGCTACAGCCTTACCTTGGCCGGGACCATTTGCGCCTTCTGGCTCACGTATATGATTTTGTCGCTAGCATCCGTATGACAGAGAACCTGGGCCGACATGACTAGTCATAAACCCAAGGTGGCACAAACTTACAGGGACAGGCATACGTAACCCAGCAATGAACGTGTCGGTCATCAACATATGAACCCAAGTCGTAGCAAGCTACAAGGACTTAAAGGAACAACGCGTGACATTTCCCCGAAGGGACAGACACAGGAACTAAAGGAAATATGCCCTAGAGGCAATAATAAAGTTGTTATTTTATATTTCCTTGTTCATGATAAAGGTTTATTATTCATGCTAGAATTGTATTGATCGAAAACTTCAATACATGTGTGAATATATAAACAAATATCGTGTCCCTAGTAAGCCTCTACTAGAGTAGCTCATTGATGAAAGATGGTTAAGGTTTACTAACCATAGACAAGTGTTGTCATTTGATAACAGGATCACATCATTAGAAGAATGATGTGATGGACAAGACTCATCCGTTAGCTTAACATATTGATCGTTCAGTTTATTGCTATTGCTTTCATCGTGTCAAATACAAATTCCTTCGACTATGAAATTATGCAACTCCCGGATACTGGAGGAATGCCTTGTGTGCTATCAACACAACGTAACTGGGTGATCATAAAGATGATCTACAGGTATCTTTGAAGGTGTTTGTTGAGTTGGCATAGATCGAGATTAGGATTTGTCACTCCGAGTATCGGAGAGGTATCTCCGGGCCCTCTCGGTAATACACATCATAAGCTTGCAAGCAAATGACTAAGGAGTTAGTCACGAGCTGATGTATTACGGAACAAGTAAAGAGACTTGCCGGTAATGAGATTGAACTAGGTATAGAGATACCGATGATCAAATCTCGGGCAAGTAACATACTGATGACAAAGGGAATTACGTATGTTGTCATAACGGTTCGAACGATAAATATCTTCGTAGAATATGTAGGAGCCAATATGGGCATCCAGGTTACGCTATTGGTTATTCACCAGAGAGTTGTCTCAGTCATGTCTACACAGTTCTCGAACCCGTAGGGTCCGCACGCTTAACGTTCATTGATGATATAGTATTATATGAGTTATGTGATTTGGTGACCGAATGTTGTTCGGAATCCCGGATGAGATCACGGACATGAAGAGGAGTCTCTAAATGGTTGAGTGGTAAATATTTATATATAGGACGATGGTATTTGGACACCGGAAGTGTTTCGAGTGGTACCGGGTACTTATTGGGTCACCGGCAGGGGTTCCGGGCAGCCCCGGTAGGTTTTTGGGCCATATGGGACAAAAGGGGAAGAGCACACCAGCCCACAAGGGGCTGGTGCGCCCCTCTACCCCCTGCCCACGTACCAAAGGAGGGAGGGAAGGAAAGGGGAGGCGCCCTAAGGCAGCCATCTCCCTTTGCTTTCCCCCACATATCCAAATAAGGAAAGGGGCGCAGGGCAAGGCAGCAGCCCTAGGGCTGCCGCCAGGTCTCTTGGGCGCCCTAGGGGCTGCCTCCTCCCCTCTGACCTAAATATATATGGGGAGGGGGTGCCACACAAGGACACAACATTGTGTCAGCCGTGTGCGGCGCCCCCGTCCACCGTTTACTCCCTCGGTCATATTTTCGTAGTGCTTAGGCGAAGCCCGGCAAATATCACATCACCATCACCGTCACCACGCCGTCGTGCTATCGGAACTCATCTACTACCTCACCGTCTTGCTGGATCAAGAAGGCGTAGGACGTCCCCGAGCTGAACGTGTGCAGAACGCGGAGGTGTCGTGCGTTCGGTACTAGATCGGTTGGAGCGCGAAGAAAGTTCGACTACATCAACCGCGTTGTGAAACGCTTCCACTTACGGTCTACGAGGAAACGTAGACATACTCTTCACTTCGTTGCTATGCATATCCATGGATAGACCATTGCGTGTGCGTAGATTTTTTTCCTTGCAACAATTCCCAACAGGAACAAGGAAGGATACATGCCGGCCAACCTAAGTGTTCCAGAGCAGTAGTGAACTACCATGGCTCAGTGCAAGCACCAGGAGACATTTCCCCATAAGGAGCTACCAAGAATAAACAACTAGGTGTCGGTTCCCACACATAGCAATACATGTTATACATACGTATAACATGCAAGTATGCGATGTACACCATGGCATCACAACATAACTCAACAACTCATATAGATAATGGCCCAGAAGAGCCATCATATCATTTACTACAAGTAGCGGGTCTCATGACCCTTCACACAAAGTCATACAAACCAAGCGGAAGCATAAACATGTCTGAGTACAGACATTTGAAAAGAGAGAAATCTAGAAAGCATGTCTATCTACAAGACCTTCCATAGGAACCAGACCCCTGTCTGGGATTCCCAAGCTAATTGTCGAAGCCCACGTGAAACTACTAGTGAGAATGAAGTCTCTCTGCAAAAACATAAATTAAGCAAACATGAGTACAAATGTACCCAACAAGACTTACATCAGAACTAGCTACATATGCATCAGTATCAACGAAGGGGTGGTGGAATTCAACTGTAGCAAGCCAGCTTTGACTCAGTGGCTATCCTCGACTACCAGTGTTTTCTTTGAGGTGAGTAAATGCACACGAGTCCACATATTCACCATATCAATACACCACTATGGATACATTCCCGTCTCCCTACGAGAAGGCCATCCATAGCACTCACGCTTCTCTTGCGCATTTTAGAGTATCCACTTCAAGTTATCTATGAACAATGTAAGCGTCCCAAGTAGTCCATATCCGCGGACGCGGCTATTCGAATAGATCATATATAACCCTACAGGGTTGTACTTCGTCACACACGCTCTCACCACTTATCGCCGTTTACATGACATGTACTCGGCAACCTTCAAGTGGAAGCCCAGTGAGGGTGTCGGCGATGACCTTACTAACCACACAAGTCTCCAGTCCAGGTTTATCGCCTATTTGAGTTCCATCCGCAAGGAAGTCCGGACGGGGTTTCCATTACGGCCCCAAACGATGTGTGCAGGGTTCCCGAACCCACAAAGCGGGTTCCTCGGTACACTGGGACACTTGCCTGCCGCATCACAGCCCACCCCTAAGGTCAGCGCTGCACGTGGCCTCCAGCATACTACAAACACTAGAAACTAATTGCATCTCCTGGAAAGAGGACAAGGAGATTATTAAGTCGAGAGAGCTTGGAGTGCCCGGAGCCCAATGAGTGGTAGTAAATGTCTTGGATCACAACCTCAGAACTCAGTTCCTAAGGACGGTCTCAATGAGACAACCCACCATGTACTCCTACATGGCCACTCATCGCTACCTTTACCAAATCATTTTCACACACTTAGCTCTCAACAGTAGGACATGATGACCACATTCCAATTCATCCCCGATGAATCAGACCTGACACAACTCTAAGCATAGCAGGCATAACAAGCAAGCATGAATGAGTAGGCACATCATGGCTCAAACAACTCCTACTCATGCTAGTCGGTTTCAACTAATTACTGTGGCAAAGACAGGTCATGCAGAGGAAAGGGGTTCAACTACCGCATCATGTTACAGTTGAAATGTTGTTGTCCTAATGCAGTAAAAGAGAGCGAGAGAGTGGGTTTGTATCGGAGTGATCAAGGGGGTTTGCTTGCGTGGCACTCTGAAGATAGTATAGTTCTTCATCGGTGTCAACGATCACGACGTCGGGACCATCTGCTACCAAGAGGTAACAACACCGACAAACAGAGAAGGAACACAATCAGTGCAATGCAACAATAGGATGCATGCTCATGTCATGGCAAAATGAATGTGTTGAGCTAATGCAACTAAAACCAGAAGGGTTTGAGCTTATTTGAACCAAGGATTCAAATTCAAACTCAAGTTATGAATTTACAAAGTGCATTAACTTGTTTTGATCTATACAACAAGGTTAAGTTGCTTTTTCATGCATGAAACCAGTACCAATGGATAGATTGGCTTTTTCTGATCATTTTTCATATATAAGTCTTTCCCTTTGGAGTTATAGATTATTTTCTATGATTTTTTTGAAGTTTAACCATTTGTCGAATTTCTGATTATTTAGAAATAAACTAATTCCAGAAAAGAAATTACTGCGTCATCATGGCATCAGCTGGTCAACGGGGCAGCCCAGGTCAAACTGACTAGTGGGTCCCGCGTGTCAGTGACTCATGTGCTAAACCTATTTAATTAAACCTAAACTAGCTTAATTACCAGAGCTGGCCCCACTCGTCAGTGATCCAGGGCGGACAAACGCTGGCCAGACGGGGTCAAACCCACCGGAGAGTTGACGCCGGTGAGGCCAGATGCGGCGGGGAGCTGCGGGATTCCTCCTCGGGCGACCAAATGGCCGGCGGAGGGCATCTACGTGATGCGGACGCTCGTCCGCATCGAGTGGAGGTGGTGGTTGGGCCTGTGGTAGCCGGAGTCGTTGTCGGCGTCGACTTCGGCGGTTGCCGGAGCTCGGGTGAGCTCGGGGTTGGGGCTATGGCGGGCGTCGCGACACGGAGATAGCACCTACGGGCTCTACGTGGCGCGGCGAGCAGGTTGGGACGTCGGCCGGGCCGTTAGATGGCCGGGGGCACGTTGGCGGTGAGCGCAGGCGGCGGCGCGTGTCGGTGTCAAAATCGGCGGATCTCGGGTAGGGGGTCCCGAACTGTGCGTCTAGGATCGATGGTAATAGGAGACGGGGACACGATGTTTACCCATATTCGGGCCCTCTCTATGGAGGTAATACCCTACTTCCTGCTTGATTGATCTAGATGAATATGAGTATTATAAGAGTTGATCTACCACGAGATCGTAATGGCTGAACCCTACAAGTCTAGCCTATGACTATGGTAATGAGTATATGTGTTGTCCTTTCTGGACTATTCCCTTCGGTTTATATAGACACCGAGGGGATCTAGGGTTTACATGGAGTCGGTTACATAAGAAGGAATCTTCATAATTAGTCGATGAGCTTGCCTTCCACGCCAAGTAGAGTCCAATCCAGACACGGGTACGATCTTCGGTCTTCGTGTCTTCACAGCCCTTCAGTCCGGCCCATAGATAACAGGTCGGACGCCCGAGGACCCCTTAGTCCAGGACTCCCTCAGTAGCCCCTGAACCTGGCTTCAATGACGAGGAGTCCGGTGCGCAGATTTGTCTTCGGCATTGCAAGGCGGGTTCCCTCCTTCCGAACTCCTGAATAGTCTTCGGATGAAATAAATATATCCGGACATGTGTATATAACTACGGATAATATGATATCCCACAAGCCTAACTTGCTGATAACTGTTCAGGACAACGTATCGTGCCTGCTTGGTTACTTTTTCCAACCGTTGGTTAGCGGGCCGCCCCACGTCTCGGGGCGCGGTTTTATTGGCACATCTTATCAAAGCAGAGATCGTGTCCCCTTATTGCGGGATTTCCATTAATACAGGCGCAGGTAATCCAACTGCGCCGTTTACACTACCCATTGGAAACAGGCAGGTTTTATGACCAACGGGGGGGCGGCTGATATTCGTAGCCTTTATAAGGGGATAAGGATTCGTGCCTTCCACCCATGCCCCCTCCTTCTCCATCCTTCCTTCCTCGAGCTCCAGCGCAAAAGCTCCCATCTTCCTCTATTTCCAAAAAGCACTTAGCCATGTCTGGATCCGAAGCGGGAGGCAAGTGGATGACCTCCTCCGTGAAGCCAGAAGACATCAAGGAGCTCCGAGAGGCCGGATACCTGGACGAGGGAATCGTCCACCGACTCCCCGCCGAGGGACAGATCGTGCCTACCCCCGAACCTCAAGAGAGGGTAGTGTTCCTTGCGCATTTCGTCCGTGGGTTAGGATTCCCTCTCCACCCATTTGTTCGTGGATTGATGTTTTACTATGGACTGGACCTCCATGACCTCGCCCCCAACTTCATCCTTAATATCTCCGAATTCATAGTTGTGTGCGAAGCCTTTCTCCGCATTCCACCTCACTTTGGCCTTTGGCTGAAGACTTTCAATGTAAATCTAAAGGTGGTGCGTGGCCAACAGGCCGAGTGCGGAGGTGCCATGGTGGGCAAGATGCCCAATATCACCTGGCTCGAAGGCTCCTTTGTAGAGACGGTGAAGGGATGGCAATCGGGGTGGTTCTATATCACCGAGCCGCTCGACGCCAACTGGGCGGCGACTCCCGAATTCCGATCCGGAGTCCCGATGCGGCTTACCTCCTGGCAGGAGAAGGGCCTGACCTAGGGATCTTTGGAAGAGATCTCGGGGCTCCAGACGTGCCTCCAGAATATGATAACCCGGAAGATCAAGCTTGTTGATGTGATCCAGGTCATGCTTATACGCTGGATCCTTCCGTGTCAGCGTCGGACCTGTTATTTATGGTAGTTTGATCCGGCAAAGCACCAGACGCTGCTAAGGCTTTTCGGCATGATGCATGAGGATATCTGGAAGGTGCTCTTCAAGGGCAGCGAGACACCACCATCCTCGACCAAACACCGCGGGCTCAACTTTAAGCGCCAGGCCAATTCGGTAAGCCATCAAGGTATAGTCTTTAAGGACACACTTCGAGGAAGGATACTAAGCCTTTTTATCAATTTCTTTTTCAGGCCTGGGTCGATCTAGCGGGACGGATTAATAGTCCAGCTCCGCTGCCCGAAGATGAAGAGACCCCGCTCCTTGCGAAGATGCTATTTCCGGCGCCTTATGATGTGCCGGAAAAGAAGGTCAAAACCACGGCCAAGGGGACCAGGAGTGGCCTTCGCCGAAGGAGCACCTTGGTCATCTCGTCTGACAACGAGACAGACCCCTCAGCCGCCGACGATGGCGACGAGGAGGAAACCGACTCCCCCCCTGTGGGAGGAAGGAAGAAAAGGGAGGCCTCCACGAGTTTGGAGGCGGAGACGCCCAAGAGGGGGAGAGGCTCCCTCACGGTTAACTCCGCGTGGGATATTGATAGCAGTCCGGAGCGACCTCGCCGATCCAAGCCTCGGGCCGCTTTGTAAATATCAGGATCTGCAAACGTCTGGCCTTCCTGGTTTGTAGTATTGACATATTTTAAACTTTGCCGCTGCAGTCCGGCACGCGGTGGGTCCCCGCGATCCTCGACGGAGGATTCGTTGGCCACGGAGGAGATGGCTAGCATGTCTCGCCACCTACTCATTCTGTTTCACATAAGGGCGATGATGAGGTGGCATCCAAAAAGACCTTCCCAGGGCGGGGGGGGGGGAGATTCCGGAGATCATCGGGGTGACGTCCTAGGATGACTCCTCGGTCGCTGGACACACGGGGGAAAAAGTTCCCCCAGGGACTGATGATGGGGCCCGGGTTCCCTTCGTGCCTCAGCCAGATACTACTCCGGAGATTTACACGGCTCCGGGGTCCAGCGACCGGCGTTCCCCCCAAGGAGGCAACGTGCATGTTCCACCGTGACCTCTATCCATCCAAAGGCACCGGATAATCTGCCGGAAGCGCTATGAGGCGCTTCTATCATGGATGAGCATCGTGTCCTTATGGACACGGTGATAGAGAAGGTTCAGTTTGCCCAAAGCGGACTGGCCGAAGCCTGCACTAGCATTCTAACAGGCTTTGAGGTAAGTAATGTGATTGTAGAAAAAATATCACATCATAGACAGTAGCCCCTGATGCTCTGTGTGGTGTTCGGGAGGAAAAGCCAGACAGAGGATCAAAAAGGAATATCGTAGGAGTCTAACATGGGTTGTCTATGTTACTAAGCAGGTATCGCTGCAGGCTTCCACTGCTCATGTCGCGGAGGTCTCCGGACTGAAGCAGAAACTGGAGCGGGACAAGGAGGAGCTCGGCCTGGTGAAAAAGCAGCTGGAGGATAGCCGAGGTACGCAGTAACCTGTTGGTATATTTCGAAAAATAAGATAGTCCGAACGGACTAAAGTGTCGGAAACCTTATTAGGGGCCACGACCGAGGTGGGAACCCTTAAAAAGTTGTTAGCCGAAGCCGACGATAAAGCGGCCAAGGAACGCGCTTCGCGTGAGAAGAACGAGGCCCGGGTTGGCGAGGTGCAGCAACAGCTCCAGGGTGTAATAGAGAAATTTGAGTCCTTGGAGTGCGATTGTAAGGCGCGAGAGTCCGAGTTGGCGAAGGCTCGCCGGAGCGCCCAGGACGCACGAGCCGAGGCCCAAAGCGCCCTCCGGGAACTTCAGGTGGCCGAGAAGATTATGGCGGGTAAGTTCTTCACCTATGCAGGGCAAGTATGTAGAAGGAATGTTCCTTGTACTTATCCTGAATGTGGCTTTTTCCAGGGGCGTTTACAGATTTGCCGCATAGTGTGTCGGATGCGGCCGAGCATTATAGAACCGAAGAGAGGATGTCTACAGAGAAGCTGTTCTGGGCCCAATATATGGGATCCGAACATCCGGTGCCCTTCAGCGACCAGCTAAAGCAGTTGGTCGAGCTGCATAGGTTGGCCGAGCTAGCCATGAAGGACTTGACAGTCCAGCTGTGGCCCACCGATCCTGTACCTAGCAGCTACTTCGGACTTGTGCAGCAGCTTGTGAGTGCATGTCCGCGGCTCGAAGCCGTGAAGCGGTCAGTCTGTATTGAAGGTGCGCGTATGGCCTTTGCCCGCGTCAAGACGCATTGGGCAAAGTTGGATGCCAAGAAGCTGATGACCGAGGGACCGCCAGAGGGCAAGGAGCATCGTCGACCCGAGCACTATTTTGAAGGTGTCCTGGAGGGGTCCCGCCTTGTGGCGGAGCAATGTTCGAAGGATATGATATTCCCATGAGAACATGTGTATTGACTTGCCCTGTGATATGTAATATAATATTTGTTTATTTTAAAATTTCACCTCTTGTGCGACCGTTTATGAAATATGAGGGTTGACCAGTCGGCGGCTTCTGCCCCCTTGTATGTAATACGGGGGTGTTCGGGATAAATCTAAACACTCTTTACTCCACATTCTGGTCCTTGAAGGAGGTGTTTAGCGCAACGAACAAGGCAATCAGACTATGCGGCCTTTACCGCCCTCACTTAGCCATAGGAGTTTGACAATTGAGAAAATTGGCGAAGCCCCTGGTATTCGGAAGACTGAACTGGGGCACTATAGACGCCTAATCGGAAGAACCGATTCTTCGCAAGAAGCAGAAAAAATCCCCAACGATTTAGAACCTCTCGAACAGCTGACCAGCTCTTGCCACATCATGATAGTCAGTTTTCGGCTTTCTCTAGTGAGGTGCTCGCCTGGAACAACCGGGACACAATCGCAGTAGTTCTCCCTTTACTACCCTAGTCGATACAACGGAACGTAAGGTAGTAAGCACAGGAGCCGGGCAACCCAACTATTGACCAAAGACATGATTCGGTGCCGATGCATATAACGCTATAAGTTCGGGGTGCCGAACTGTACTGTAAAAGTGTTCGGGCTTTATTGCCGTAATGCGGGGCATAATGGAGCCCCTGGCGTGGTAATGTGTACCATTGTGTACGCGTGCAAATAGTGAGAAATACAAAAGTGGGGAAACAGGAAATTTAAATAACGAGCTGACGCTACCGTGTATTCACCATTGTGATGTTACTAGTACATCGAGGTGTACTTTGCACAAGCAATGCGATAAGCAAGTAAGGCTATTTGACATGCCTAAACCAAGGGCGAGCTACCTGCGGGTATGAAAAGCGGGTATGGCAATCATTGAGTATAGACCACCTGGGGATACCCTCGGGAGCCAGAGCTCCTTGCCTCCTTGGTGTGTTCTGCAAGCAGGTTGTCCGTATAGACCTCGAAAAGAGAAGAGAACCTATGAAAAGAAAAGGTAAAAGCGTGCGGATCCCAGGGTCGGTCGAGCCGCACAGTGGATCGCGGATGAGTTATGCCTCCGTCAATTCCCGTGGGGTTTTGAGTGCGTGGTATTAGTGTCGTTGCCTCATTGGGTCTCGGACGGAGGTCAAATTGCTAATTCGGCTCTTGACGAGCTGAGCTGTCCTACTGCAGTGTGGTCCAGACCCTCTTAGTGGTGTCCAGGGGCTCGGCAGCCGGATTAGAATGCTACTTGAGAAGGCCGCTCTATGCTTCTGCTGCTAGGGCGGCAGTGTGCTCCTCTGTATGGAGGGAACATTCCGTATTTCCATTTATTGTCATGGTGCCACGTGGACCGAGCATCTTGAGTTTGAGATAGGCGTAATGAGGCACCGCGTTGAATCTAGCGAATGCGGTTCGTCCGAGCAAGGCATGATAGCCGCTGCGGAACGGGGCGATATCGAAGACCAGTTGTTCGCTTCGGACGTTATCCGGGGAACCGAATACTACCTCTAACGTTATTGAGCCCGTACAACGGGCCTCTACGCCTGGTATGACTCCTTTAAAGGTAGACTTCGTGGGCTTGACCCGTGAGGGGTCGATGCTCATTTTATGTGATGTGTCCTGATAGAGCAGGTTGAGGCTGCTACCGCCGTCCATTAGGACTCGTGTCAGGTGAAATACGTCGATAATTGGGTCCAGGACCAGTGCGGCTAAACCACCATGGCGGATGCTGGTTGGGTGATCTCGGCGGTCAAAGTTGATCGGAAATGACGACCACGGATTGAATTTTGGGGCGACTGGCTCTAACGCATACATTTCCCTTAGTGCGCGCTTGCGCTCCCTTTTGGGGATGTGTGTGGCATATATCATGTTCACCGTTTTGACTTGAGGGGGAAATTTCTTTTGTCCTCCGGTGGCTGGCTGTCGGGCCCTTCATCATCGTCCTCGCTCGGTGACTCCACTTCCTTGTTTCTACCATTTGCCTTGCTGGCTTGTTTAAAGACCCGTCAATCTCTGTTAGTGTGGTTGGCCGGTTTATCTATGGTGTCGTGTATCTGGAAAGGACGATCGAGTATACGGTCCAAGCTGGATGGTCCTCCGCTGCTCCTTTTATAGGGCTTTTTTCGCTGGCCAGACTTAGAGCCACTAAATCCGGCGTGAACTGTAGTGTCATCGGTATTATCGCAGCTGCTTCGGCGTTTGTGTCTGTTGCGTCGGAGCTTGCCGGTGCTGTTGTTGGCCTCGGAGGGGCCTGTTTCGTTGGCTGTTTTTGTACTGAGAGCCAGCGAACTATCCTCTCCCGCCCAGAAGCGGGTCATAAGTGCCGTAAGGGCTGCCATGGACTTCTGCTTTTCTTGGCCGAGGTGGCGGGCGAGCCATTCGTCCCGGATGCTATGCTTAATGGCTGCTAGGGCTTCAGCATCCGGATAGTCAATGATCTGGTTCTTTTTTGTTAGGAACCTAGTCTAGAATTTTCTGGCTGATTCTCCGGATTGTTGAACTATGTGGCTTAAGTCATCGGCATCGGGTGGCCGGACATATGTACCTTGGAAGTTGTCAAGGAAGGCCTCTTCCAAGTCCTCCCAACTACCGATGGAGTTTTCAGGCAGACTGTTTAACCAGTGCCGAGCTGGTCCTTTGAGCTTTAATGGGAGGTATTTGATGGCGTGGAGGTCATCTCCTCGGGCCATGTGGATGTGGAGAATAAAATCTTTGATCCACACTGCTGGATTAGTTGTCTCGTCGTATTATTCGATATTGGCGGGCTTAAACCCCTCGGGGAATTCGTGATCTAGTACTTCATCTGTGAAGCAGAGAGGGTGTGCGGCACCTTTGTATCGGGCCACATCGCGGCATAGCTCTGATGGAGTTCGTCTGCGGCATTCAGCCCGGGCGTGGTTAGGTTTGTCATGTCCGAATAGGTACCCGTCATTGTCGTGCCTCGAGGCACGCCCTCGCGATCCGTAGATCGATCTTGTATGTCCTGCTCTATCGTCCAGGATCTGCCGAAGGTCGTACGTGTGACCCCGAACTCTTTTGTCTCTATTTTTACGAGGTGGTGGGGCAGGCTGTTATTCGGCCTGAGTTGCCGCTTTATCCTGGCTGCGGGGTGGCCGGTCGGCCGTCCTGTCTCGACCACGTGGTGGTCGTTCCGCATTACGCGAGGGAGATGTGTGCTTTGGTGCTTCCTCATCGAATTGAGGTAGCAGTCTGTGTTTCAGATAGCTCTTGGCTGGGCGCCTGAGGCCGTATTCTCCAGCTGTCAGGACATCAGTCCATCTGTCGACGAGCAGATCTTGTTCAAATTGAAGTTGTTGTTGTTTCTTTATCAGGCTTCTTGCAGTGGCTATGAGCTGAAGCTTGAAGCGCTCCTGCTCCAGGGGATCCTCAGGCACGATGAATTCTTCGTTGCCGAGGCTTGTCTCCTCCCCGAAGGGTGGACGGTAACTATCGTCTTCCGAGTCATCTTCTACGGCCTGTTCATCAGGGTTGTCTTGCCTGTCGCCGTGTTCCTCCTATTCGGATGTAGGTCCGGTGGGGTCTTCATTGTTTCCGGCGTCGCCTGGAGTACTATTTTCTCCGGTGCCAGTGTTGCCTTCCTTTGAGCGACGAGGCTTAGAACGGCGATTGGGGCGTCGGTGCTTGGACTGTGTCTCAAAGGTTTTATTCGCATCTGGCTCTCCGTTGTCGTCGCCAGATCCTTTGGGTGTATCAACCATGTACACGTCATACGAAGAGGTAGCCGTCCAACGTCCGGTGAATGGCGGGTCTTGGCCATGCTCCATATTGGCATCGTCGTCCATACCGTCGATGTCTTCGGAGCCGTAGCCAAGTACGTCAGTTAAGTCATCGACAGTGGCTATGAAGTGGTTGGCGGGTGGGAAGCAAGATTCCTCTTCATCTGTTTCTAGCTCGAACCGGACATAGTTCGGCCATGAATCCTTCTCCAAGGACAAATTCTTGAAAGATTTTAGCATGTCACCCAAAGGCGAGTGCTGGAAAACGTCAGCGGTGCTGAACTCGAAGATCGATGACCGATCTAGCTCGGTATCCGCGGGCGTACACAGTCCGGAACCTATAGCCAGAGTTGAGTCCGAAGTTCCGTTAACGCGAATATTGAAGGGCGTTGTGTCCATGTGCGGCTCCAACGCCGCGGACTCTGTGGCCTCGGATGGCCCGGTCTGCTTTGGCTCTAGGGACGTGGCAACCACAGGAACCATCTCCTGGGTGCGATCCAATGACAGATTTAAGTCACGCTCATCGAGGTGAGGGGGAGCGATCGCTGCGGGCTCAAATCCTTTGAAGATCAAGTCTGCACGGATATCCGCGACGTAGTTCAAGTTTCCGAGTCTGACCTGATGGCCAGGGGCGTAGCCGTCGATCTGCTCCAGATGGCCAAGCGAGTTGGCCCGTAGTACGAAGCCGCCGAATATGAAGATCTGTCCGGGGAGGAAGGTTTCTCCCTGGACAACGTCATCACTGATGATTGAAGGGCCATCGAGCCTTTTGCCGACGGCACAGTGGAACTCTCAATGAAAGCACCAATGTCGGTGTCAAAACCGGCGGATCTCGGGTAGGGGGTCCCGAACTGTGCGTCTAGGATCGATGGTAACAGGAGACGGGGGACACGATGTTTACCCAGGTTCGGGCCCTCTCTATGGAGGTAATACCCTACTTCCTGCTTGATTGATCTTGATGAATATGAGTATTACAAGAGTTGATCTACCACGAGATCATAATGGCTGAACCCTACAAGTCTAGCCTATGACTATGGTAATGAGTATATGCGTTTTCCTTTCCGACTATTCCCTTCGGTTTATATAGACACCGAGGGGATCTAGTGTTTACATGGAGTCGGTTACATAACAAGGAATCTTCATAATTAGTCGCCGAGCTTGCCTTCCACGCCAAGTAGAGTCCAATCCGGACACGGGTACGATCTTCGGTCTTCGTGTCTTCACAGCCCATCAGTCCGGCCCATAGATAACAGGCCGGACGCCCGAGGACCCCTTAGTCCACGACTCCCTTAGCGCGTGCGGGTGAGCGCGGTGCGGTGGCTACGGCGAGCGGCGGAGAGAACAAAGAGGGGGAGGACGGTCAGTGGCTCACGACGGATGAAGTGGATCGGAAAGCGAGCTCGGAGGAGGTCAGAGCTGAGCGAGGCTCCGAGGGGGATCTCCGACGATGAGCGGTGAAGGCAAGGTCAGGGAGGCGTCTCCGGGGCGTGCGAGCGCTAGGGGCTCGGCTGGCTCGGTGTAGCGGACGTCGGGGGAGCTTATGGGCACGACGAGGCGATGAGGGAGTGGCGGTGGCTGGGGTTTTCACGGCGGAGCGGGTGCAACAGCGTTGGCCATGGCGGTTGAGGGCGAGGGAGAGAGCAGGAGGGGGAGAATGGGTGTCCAGGGGCTCGGGGCGGCACCGAGGAGAAGGATCAGGGCATCAAACTAGCCTTGGTGAGGCAGACGAGCACAGAGGTGGTGTGGCGCCCTCGGGCGCGCGCTGTCCCTCCTCTGCCTACTGGCAGAGGCAGAGGGTGACTGGCACGGGCCAGGTGAGCCGGCCCAGTGTAGGTGAGTGGCCTCTGGCCTTTCTTTCTCTCTCCTTTTTTTGTTTTCTGTTTTTCTTTTTCTGTTGTTTGTTTTCGATTTAGTAAAAATACTAAACCACTTTATAAAATGCTGAAAATATTTATGGGCACTTCTGAAATTATTTCCAACATCCCTCAAACAATTCCAGAATTATTTGGACATTTAAAATATTTATAGGATTTAAATGTCCAAATGCAAATACCTTATGATCTAATTCAAAAATCCAGAATGGCCTAGGAAAATGTGCACCATTTTTGGCAGAGGTTTTCACCAGTTCGAAAATGATGAAACTTTTCTGAAGGGCATTTTGGGTTCATTGAAAATATTTTTAAATTGAACCTAGTTGAATTCCATTTGGTATTAGGGTTTGGACAACCCCCATTTCAAATTCATTTAAACCTAGATATGATGCATGGGTGCTGATGTAACTAGTTGTAGTCAAGTTCTAGGGTTGTGACAACTGACCCCAACTAAACAAGAATCTCGTCCATAGATTCAAGACATGAGGTAAGAAGAGAGAGGGACATTGACTATCAGAATCTTCTCGATCCAACTGCCCTAATCAAAGATATTGATTCATTGCATCATATTGATCTTGATGTCTTTGCCCTTGAATTCTTCGTCCGACACGATGACGACAGAAGAAACTCTACAAGAATCGATCTTCTCAAAGATCGAGCAACTCAAGATCAACTCATGGAGTGAGACGTAAGAACACCTCTTGAGGTTAGACACAAACACTTATTAGGAGCAATGTAAAGAAGGCAGACGATGACGTTCAATTTGGTAAGCAACAATTCCACACTTAGGGAGATGGTACATGGTTTCAAAGTAGCGAGGAGTTAATTGCCATGATCCCATAACAGGCCACCTTAGGGGAGGTGACTTGTAGAGTTATTCCCTTAGGTGGCAAAAAGAATTATTTTTGATACATGGATCATTGAAACTCTTCATACCAGCGTAAGACAAATCACAATCGATCGTTTGAAGGAGTTCAAAAGAATGGCATACTCAGTCTAGAATCGACGATGTGGCCTATCTTGTTGAAGACAACGCAATGGATGATTTCTCTCCTGCTTAATGATGGAAATGGATGGAACCCATGGCAAGCCCACTTTTGAAGATGATCTTGAACGGCAATTACCAAGAAGGGCAGCCCATGGTAAAATGGCACAATGGCGGGTGCAAGCTGGGATCAAAATGCAAATGCCGGGAATGGTTCTAGTAACTAGGGAGAAGCTCAACAGTAGAGAGTGATTCCACTATTTAAATGGTTATAGCATAACCAAAGAAACCGAGAGTACATTCCAATTAATGCCGACGATAAAACTTAGTGCATGCGTGTGCTCTCAAGAACTTGAGGAACTCCATATTCATCAAGGTTTGCCAACATCTAAGCCAAGAATGTTGATACAAATAGATACTACAATGATGAATAACGATGGAGGATGCAGATGCAAAGGAAGACAACACTTTCTCAGATTTCACCTTAGCGAGGCCAAGGAAAAAATCTGGATGATCGACCGAGAGACACTTAGCACTCCACTTCTAATGTTCTCCTTGATGTACTAGATACCGCGATCATGCTTAAAAGCGTCAACATAGCCATCAAGTAAAGGTCGGGCTTCGGAATACAAGGGATCCATAAGGAACAACTTCTAGAATAAGTCACTCAAAATCCTCATGGAGAAGATGGTCAAATTGCTCAGTCAAGATACTACAATGATAGACCTTCCGGCTAGGTGTGTCGACCAGAACATCAACCTTGTCGGGACCTACATCATAGATCTTGGGAAAGTTCCAACCATCATATATGCTAGAGATTCAGATCTGGTTGGTAACAGGATATTTTAGACAACATTTCTGGCAAAGAAAGTTTGCAACACGACCCGACGATATGATGTTGCAAGATTCTCGGGACATAAACTATGGTAGTAAGCTCGAAAACATGAGCTAGTAATTCTACACACATGTGAACACACTGTCCCAAACAAATGTGACCACATAGTAGTCCTACAACAAAACACTACCGAGTTCATAATGGGAACCATAATCGAGGATAACGAAGTCCTTACATAAGTCCGGATTAGCTCTTAAGAAGGAACTTCTTCTCCTAAACAAATCAATCAGTGGCTTGGTGTGCTAGGGATACATATAGAATGAAGGTTGCAAGTCTCCAGACCACAGAATAATTCGCACATATGCATGACTTACTTGGGATGATTCCAGGGGAAGCAAAACAATCTTTCTCGAATTCACGATGGCAACTTTCACCAAATGCTCATGAACTAGAGGAAGTCACTTCCCACACCAAACATATACTTCATGAACGGAACACGAGGACAATGCTTAGAAAAGTTTCCAACACTAGCTTTAATGTTCAACACCAATCATGGAGATGATAATTATGTTGCCGATGGGCTCAACAACAATTCATCCAAGTTTCCATATAAATGGAGTTCCATGGTTAAGTGAACACGGGGATAGCATTGGTCAGACCAAAAGATATAATGGTGCATGCTTGAGGAACAAACACGAGTAAGACAACATTACGAACATCGTTTGTTCCGATTTGATTTGACGATAGCCCACACTCAAATCAAGGTTTGGACAAGACGATAGATCCAAGATCACAAAGATCAATCGATGAAAATATCATCTTTCTTCAACACACAGACACACACACAAAGATATCCCTTTAAATGAACTAAGTTAGGCCGCTTTTATCTTCAAACTCTCCAAGTTGTTGTTTAGCTTACCAACTAGCTCAGGGGTATCCAACATGGATTCCTTGAGAAGAGGTGGTTTATAGGGAACACCATTTGACCACAAACTCAACATAACAGCCAGGGGACAACCTTGTAATACTTCCGAGAAGATATTTGGATGATCACGAACCACCGATATGTTACTAAGCTCGAGAACAATCTTGCTTTTTAGGGCAAGACGATATGATCAAAAGAACGAGGGTTTGACACAATTCTAACTCACTGATCGAAGAGTGCACCAGAAATAAGGACTATGTAGCACAATCAATCTTAGAATGATAATTAAATAACCAACACGCTGAGAATGAGATTATTGCCCATTAACTACCAATCAATAGGGTTGCTAGGAGTATTGATTTCACACATCACATTTCATTTTTCGGTATTCCGGTTACAACAAACACGGAGGCCAAGGAATGAATAATGATGGTGAGGAGTATCACTGTATCAAGAATTTATAAAAGGTTGTGCAAATCTCATGACAATCTTGACATACAGGGGGTAATACTCCAGGGTAGAACTGATTAGAAGCTGGATTAGCATTCTTCATCTATGGAATACAACTGCATTGACCAAATCCTAGAAATGCATAAGGTACTAGAGTTTGTTTCTCCTAGTCATTCTAGAGTAGAATGGTTGACAGACCCTAGGAATCGTAGGCGCCGATGAACACGAATGCACAACTATTCCTGACTATCAATTGATAGACGGAGGTCAGAATACAACCAAAGAGGGACAACTCAAAGGAACATATGATTTTCTGAATTGTTGATACATAGATTAGCATCTCGAACAAAGCTCAACATATTTCTTCCGGATAACCCATGTAGAAAGGATGGATTGGCAGATTCACAACATAGAATGGAGAACTCATTGAGAGTACTTTTATTGTGATCTTTTCATTCTAGGAGAACATCTGCCATGGTTGGTTCATGGTATTGGAAGAATGAGATACCACGGACCTCGAAGACTATCACAAATGCTACTAATATCCTAAAGGAACGAGCAACACTATCAACAAGAATAAGCAGAATGAATCATGGGTTCAAGAACCCAGAAATAGAAAGCCTACTAACTAAATGGCATCACGGGATGCTTTCGAGAATGATGGCCAGAATCATCACATTGGGAACACAAAACATGGCTATATTACTAGGTGGTTCTCTGGGATACCCTAGTGTCATAATAACAGCTTCAATATATACGTTGAGGCAATGAAGTACCTCAACACACTGATTAGTGTGGTTAATCTGGCCCAAAGGAACATCGGGAACGGGAAGAAGAGATTTGCAAATGCATCAGACTATTTAGAAACCTGGGATAACTCGGATAGCATAACGGTTGTAAATGCTCAAAAAGATTTGAGACATCCTGCAAAATGGTGGTATAACCACTCAACATCACAATATCAAGGTTCCGAGACCAACTGTTAACACACGGAAGTACTAGAAACTGAACTGAGACTTGAATCCATTAATCCCATGAGTCTATGGATTGGTAACATGTGAACCTGATAGAAATATGAGAAGCCTAGTTCTGAATCCCCGTAGCAAAGAAGAGGTTGACTCAGATCAGAAGAACATAAGGTAAAGAAGTAAAAAGAGCCTTACGTTCCCTTACGCAATCAACTCCCTTACATAACTAAAGCATTTCTAGACTCACTTCGACCAGTTTGGCTTGGTAATCCTACAGGCAGTCAGGCTGTGATACCAAAGCTGTCGGGACCCCGATCCTAAGTCACACCGATCTAGCATGTAACACATCATATCACTTTGGGCCTCACGCACGGTATTCCCACGGCTGCAGCCTTACCTTGGCCGGGACCATTTCCGCCTTAGCTCATGTATATGATTGTGTCGCTAGCATCCATATGACAGAGAACCTGGGCCAACATGACTAGTCGTAAACCCAAGGTGGCACAAACTTACATGGACAGGCATACTTAACCCAGCAATGAACGTGTCGGTCATCAACGTATGAACCCAAGTCGTAGCAAGCTACAAGGACTTAAAGGAACAACCCGTGACATTTCCCCGAAGGGACAGACACAGGAACTAAAGGAAATATGCCCTAGAGGCAATAATAATGTTGTTATTTTATATTTCCTTATTCATGATAAAGGTTTATTATTCATGCTAGAATTGTATTGATCAGAAACTTAAATACATGTGTGAATACATAAACAAATACCGTGTCCCTAGTAAGCCTCTACTAGACTAGCTCATTGATGAAAGATGGTTAAGGTTTCCTAACCATAGACATGTGTTGTCATTTGATAACAGGATCACATCATTAGGAGAATGATGTGATGGAAAAGACCCATCCGTTAGCTTAACATATTGATCGTTTAGTTTATTGATATTGCTTTCTTCACGTCAAATACTAATTCCTTCGACTATGAGATTATGCAACTCCCGTATACCGGAGCAATGCCTTGTGTGCTATCAACACAACGTAACTGGGTGATCATGAAGATGCTCTGCAGGTATCTCCGAAGGTGTTTGTTGAGTTGGCATAGATCGAGATTAGGATTTGTCACTCCGAGTATTGGAGAGATATCTCTGGGCCCTCTCGGTAATACACATCATAAGCTAGCAAGCAAATGACTAAGGAGTTAGTCACGAGGTGATGTTTTACGGAACGAGTAAAGAGACTTGCCGCTAATGAGATTGAACTAGGTATAGAGATACCGATGATCGAATCTCGGGCAAGTAACATACCGATGACAAATGGAATTAAGTATGTTGTCATAACGGTTCGACCGATAAAGATCTTTGTAGAATATTGATAGGTCTCCAACGTATCTATAATTTTTGATTGTTCCATGCTATTATATTATCTGTTTTGGATGTTTCATGGATGTTTAATGGGCTTTAATATGCTCTTTTATATTATTTTTGGGACTACCCTATTAACCGGAGGCCCAGTGCCAGTTTCTGTTTTTTGCCTATTTTAGAGTTTTGCAGAAAAGGAATACCAAACGGAGTCCAAATGGAATGAAACCTTCGCGATGATCTTTCTTGGACCAAAAGCAATCCAGAAGGCTGGGAGTTGAAGTCTGGAACTCCACGAGGAGGCCACGAGGCAGGAGGACGCGCCCAGGGGGGTAGGCGCGCCTGTCGGTGTCAAAACCGACGGATCTTGGGTAGGGGGTCCCGAACTGTGCGTCTAGAATACATGGTAACAGGAGACGGGGGACACGATGTTTACCCAGGTTCGGGCCCTCTCTATGGTGGTAATACCCTACTTCCTACTTGATTGATCTTGATGAACATGAGTGTTACAAGAGTTGATCTACCACGAGATCGTAATGGCTAAACCCTAGAAGTCTAGCCTATGAGTATATGGTAATGAATCTGTCCTATCCGGACTATTCTCTCCAGTTTATATAGACACCGGAGAGATCTAGGGTTACATGAGGTCAGTTATATAGGAGGGAATCTTCATAATAGGTCGCCTAGCTTGCCTTCCACGCTAAGTAGAGTCCAATCCGGACACGGGTATAGTCTTCGGTCTTCGTGTCTTCACAGCCCATCAGTCCGGCCCATGGTAACAGGCCGGACGCCCGAGGACCCCTTAGTCCAGGACTCCCTCAGTTGCCCCTGAACCTGGCTTCAATGACGAGGAGTCCGGCGTGCAGATTTTCTTCGGCATTGCAAGGCGGGTTCCCCTTCTTTCGAACTCCAAGATAGTCTTCGGACGTGATGATTGTATCCGGACCTGTTACACACCATGCACAACCGCAGAGAGAATATGTATACTTTACACGAGTTCCATCCGCTGACAGTTTTCTGCAATGTGACGTTACGTTCGTTCGGTCATAATTTCGAACCGTTTGTCCCACGTTTCAAGACGCGGTTGCTATTGGCACGTCTTGTCGAAGCAGAGATCGTGTCCCCTTGTCGCGGGATTCTCATCAATGCGGACATGGGTAACTCAACCGTGCTGTTTATACAGCCCTTGGGAACAAGCGAATCCTAAGGCGAGTGAGGAGGCGTTTAATATTTGCTGCCTTTATAAGGGGATAAGGATTCCCCCTTCCTCTTCTCGCTCTTTCTCCGTCTCCGCCTTTCCGGTCTCAAGCTCCAGCGCCCAAGTTCTCATCTCCTTTCCAGTCAAGCAACCATGTCCGAATCCGGTGGTCAGGGCAAGTGGATGGTCTCCTCCGTCAAGGAGGGGGACATTAGTGAGCTCCGGGCGGCCGGATATTTGACGATGGAGATCGCCCATCGTCTGCCGGCCGAGGGACAAGTCGTTCCCACGCTGGAGCCTATAGAGAGGGTAGTATTCATCCCTCATTTCTTCCGCGGGCTAGGGTTTCCACTCCACCCTTTCGTGCGCAGGCTGATGTATTATTACGGGATAGATTTCCATGATCTGTCCCTGAATTCCTTCCTCAACATCTCGGCGTTTACCGTCGTGTGCGAGGCCTTCCTCCGCATCCATCCCCACTTCGGGCTATGGCTCAAAGTCTTCAACGTGAAACCAAAAGTGGTGGATGGCCAGCACGCGGAGTGCAAAGGAGCCATGGTGAGCAAGCTCTCCAATGTCTCCTGGCCCAAAGGCACTTTTGTGGAGACAGTAAAGGAATGGCAGAAGCAGTGGTTCTACATCACAGAACCTCATGGCACCACCTGGGCCGCGGCCGCCGAATTCCGCTCCGGTGCTCCCATGCGACTCACCTCCTGGGTCGAGAAGAGTCCGGACTGGTGTTCACCTAACGAGCTGATAGCTCTGTAGACGCGCGTTCAAAGCATGGTGACCAAGAACGTCAAGCTCGTTGACGTCATCCAGGTGATGCTGGTCCGCCGGATTCTTCCGTGCCAGCGCCGAAGCCGCCCTTTGTGGGAGTTCAATTCGAAGAAGCACCAGACCTTGAGAAGGCTCTTTGAGACTTCTCACGAAGGGGCCTGGAAGTTGCTCTTTAAGGGCAACGAGAAGCCACCGGCCACGGACTCAGACCCTCGTCACGATTGTAAACACCCTGCCAGCGAGGTATATTTTTTCTGACGTATCCCCGACTTAAATGTTTCGAGGATGATATCTAAGTTTTTATTATTGCTCTTTCAGGATTGTATGGAAAGGGCGAGGCGGATCCAGTGTCCGGCCCCGCTGCTCGAAGAACCTATCATCCCGCGCTTGGCGAAGATACTGGTGCCGGCGCCATATAAGGTGTCGGAGAAGAAGGCCAAGAAGAAGGCCAAGGGGGCCAAGAGTGGCCCCCGTCGCAAGGGCACTCCAGACGTGACGTCCGAAGATGACGAAGCTCATTCCTCTGTCCCTGAGGATAATGACGAGGAAGAGGAGGAGGAGGAGAACAACCCTCCCCCCGAGGAGAAGAAGAAGAAGAGGGCGGCTTCGGCGCGTCTGGAGGCGGAGACGCCCAAGAAGGGGAAAAGCGCCCCAGCGATCAACACCGCATGGGATGTCGACAGTAGTCCGGAATGATGCCCCCGTAATAAGCCCCAGGCTGCATCGTAAGTGACGTGGCTTGCTCGTGTGCGCATCCGGGCCTTTCTCTCCATTTATCTTTGACATAGTTTAACTGTACTATTGCAGTCCGGACCATGACCTTGTCCAGCGATCCTCATCCGAAGGTTCGTTGGCTCCGTCGGAGATGGCGAGCCAGTTGCCACCGCCCTCTTACTCCCCTGGGGCCAGGGACGACACCAAAGTGTTGTCCCAGAGGGCCGATCCAAACCGGGGAGGATCCCAGGACGCTGTCCGGGAGGCGCCACGAGGCGAAGCCTCCACTGCCGGACACATGGGGGAGACGATCCCCATGAAGACTCGCGACGAGGCCCTATCCAGTTTGGCCCTCAGCCAGATACGATTCCGGAGACCCATATGGCTCCGGAGTCGGGCGAGCAGCCCCCTTTGAAGGAGGGGGTGCGCCTCTTCCGCCGGTGGTCCCTACCCATCCAGGGGCGCCGGACAACCTGATGGAGGCGCTACGAGGCGCCTCCGTTATGGACGAGCACCGCGTCCTTGTGGGCGCGGTGATTGAGAAGGTTCAGTCCGCCAAGAGTGGACTGGACGACGCCTGTAGCAACCTGTTGACAGGTTTCGAGGTAAGTGATATAGAAAGAGAAAAAAAACCTGTAGTCAGTAGCCCCTGAGACACTGTCTGGTGTTCGGCAAGAAGAACCGGACAGAGGATCTATTGTAGGAGACTAACGTAGCATGTATGCATAAGCAGGCGTCGTTGTTGCCCGCAACCTCGCATGCTGCCGAAGTCTCTGAATTGAGGCAGAGGCTGGAGCGGACCGAGAACTAGCTCGGCGAGGTTAGGGTTCGGCTCCAGGAGAAGCAAGGTTAATAATGACTTGTTGTGTGTTCGGAAAGCGTAGGCGATGTATATTGACTGTAGTGTTGTAATATGTGTAGGAGCCGCGACCGAGGTCGAGGCCCTGAGGAAGGCCCTGGGCGAGGCCGAGGAGAAAGCTGTCCAGCAGCAGGCCGCTCGAAAAAAGCTCAAGGCCCGGGTCAAAGAAGTCCAGCAGGAGCTCCAAGATGCGGTCAAAAAATGTGAGACCTTGGAGAATGATGCGTCGGCTAAAGAGGCCAAACTTACCAAGGCTTGTCAGAGCGCGGAGACCGCACGGAATGAGGCCCAGGCCGTCCTCCAGGAGATCAAGGAGGCCAAGAAGAACACAGCAGGTAAGGTATTTAAGATGCAAAGCAAGTATGCGGACGAGCAATACCTTTTACTAACCTGGGTTCGGAATTCCCCAGGGGCTTTTGCGGACTACCACGCAGCATATCAGACGCTGCAGAGTTCTACCGAGCCGAAGGAGGAGGTTCTACGGAGAAGCTATTCTGGTCGCAGTACGTGACACCAGAGCATCCCGTGTCCTTCACTGATCAGCTGAAGCAGCTGGTGGAGCTGCACAGGGTGGCCGAACTATCCATGAAGGATTTGACAATCCGGCTGTGGTCAGCCGAAGCTATGCCCGGCAGCTACTTCGGACTCGTGAGACGGATGGTGAACGCCTGTCCTCGGCTGGACGTCATCAAGTGCTCCGCCTGTATTGAAGGTGCCCGTATGGCCTTCGCTCGCTGCAAGACGTGGTGGGCGAAGATGAATGTTGTTGAAGTTGCCAGCGGGCCGCCGGAGGGCAAGGAGCACCGCACCCCCGAGCGATATTTCGCGGATGTCGTAGAGGGGTCTCGACTTGTGGCGGCGCAATGTTCGCAGGACATTGTATTTGAATAAATGTATTTATGTTACCCTTGCCTTGTACTATGGGAACAAAGCCGGTTTTTGTAAAATAATTTTATTATGCTTTAAATTGTTTCCTCCTGTGCGGCCGTGTTATTTGTAATATGAGGGTTGGCCAGTCGTCGGCTTCTGCCCTCACGTAATTTGTACGGAGGTGTTCGGGATGGGATCTAAACAATCTTGATCCAATTGTATGGTCCTTGAAGGAGTTGTTTAGCGCAACGAACAAGGCAATCAGACTATACGGGTTAAACGCACTCACTTAGCCATAGGAGTTCTATAATTAAGCAAGTGCGCAGCCCCTGGTCCAAGCCAAGGTGCTATCAAGCATCTAATCGGGAAGTGCCGATCCTTTGCGTGAGGCGGAAAAAAAATCTCCAACGATTTTGTAACCCACGAACAGCTGACCAGCTCTCGCCGTATCATGGCAGTCAGTTTCGGCTTTCTCTACTAAGGTGCTCATCCGGTCAAGGCCAGGGCACAATCGCAGTAGTTCTCCCTTTACTACCCTAGCCGATGGAGCGGAACGTAGGGTAGCAAGCACAGGAGTCGGGCAACCCAACTATTGACCAAAGACATGATTCGGAGCCAATGCATATAATGCTAAATTCGGGGTGCCAAACTTTTATACAAAAATTGTTCGGACTTTGTTGCCTTATTGTGGGGCGATAAGCAGCACCAGGCGAATATGAAACATACAAAAGAGTACCGATGTAGCTAATAAGCAGATCGAAATGAAATGAAGTAAGGAGCAATAACCACAAAAATTGGGCCGCAAATCATTATCATTATAACTGAATGGATACGTTAAGGCATATCTTGTACAAATAGTGCGATGAGCACCCGGGCTATGTAATATGCCGGAATCAAGAGGGGGCAGTGTACGGGTCTTGAGAAAGAAGTAAAAATACCGTCAAGAAGAACGTATGGAGGTGACCCTACACACCTATGCTGCATGTCCCCTTTGTATGCCAATCCTTCGAAGGGGCTTGTGATCAGGCTCGCGGGAAAAGGAACCTGAAACAGAAAGAAAAATGTGTACCCGGGGTCGGTCTAGCCGAACTGTAGATCCCGGTTGAGCTTGTGCCTCCTTTGATGTCCATGGAATCTTGAGTGCGTAATTATGTACGCGTGGTACGAATGCCACTGCTTCATCTGGACTGGGACGGAAGCCGAATTGCTAGTTGAGCTCTTGACGAACCTTGCCATCCTACTGCAGTGTAGTTCGGGACCTCTTGATGGTGTCCAGGGGCTCGGCAGCCGCACTATGGTGCTGCATGAGAAGGCCGCTCTGTACCTCTGCTGCTAGGGCGGCAGTGTGCTCCTCTGTTCGGAGAGAGCGTTCCGTGTTGCCATTGACTGTTATGACGCCGCGTGGACCGGGCATCTTGAGTTTGAGGTAAGCGTAGTGTGGCACTGCGTTGAATCTAGCAAACGCCGTGCATCCGAGTAATGCGTGGTAGCCGCTGCAGAAGGGGGCGATGTCGAAGATTAACTCCTCGCTTCGGAAATTGTCCGGAGAGCCAAAGACCACTTCCATCGTGATTGAGCCCGTACAGTGGGCCTCGACGCCTGGTATGACTCCTTTGAAGGTAGTCTTTGTTGGTTTGATTCGTGAGGGGTCAATGCCCATCTTCCGAACTGTGTCTTGATAGAGCAGGTTGAGGCTGCTACCAACATCCATTAGGACTCGTGTTAGGTGAAATCCGTCGATGATTGGGTCGAGGACCAATGCGGCCGAACCGCCATGACGGATACTGGTTGGGTGGTCTCGACGATCAAAGGTGATCGGAAATGACGACCATGGATTCAATTTGGGGGCGACTGGCTCTACCGCGTAGATGTCCCTGAGTGCACGCTTACGCTCCCTTTTGGGGATGTGTGTAGCGTATATCATGTTCACCGGTTTGACTTGAGGGGGAAATTTCTTCTGCCCCCTAGTGTTCGGCTCCCGAGGCTCTTCGTCCTCGTCCTCACTTTGTGATCAATTTTCTTTGTTTTCGGCATTTAACTTGCCAGCCTGCTTGAAAACCCAACAATCCCTGTTGGTATGATTGGCTTGCTTGTCCGGGGTGCCGTGTATCTGGCACGGACGGTCGAGTATGCAGTCCAGGCTTGAAGGTCCTTCATCATTTCTTTTATAGGGCTTCTTCCGATGGCCGGACTTGGAGCCAGTGAATCCGGCGTTGACTGTGGCGTCATCGGTGTTGTTGTCATTGCTTCGGTGTTTGTGTCTGTTGCGCCGAAGCTTGCCAGTGCTATTCTTGGCCTCCGAGGGGCCTGTCTCGCTGGCTGTGTTGTTACTACGGGCCAGCCAACTGTCCTCTCCCGCGCAAAAGCGGGTCATGAGTGCCGTGAGGGATGCCATGGACTTCGGCTTTTCTTGGCCGAGGTGGCGTGCTAGCCATTCGTCCCGGATGCTGTGTTTGAAGGCTGCCAAGGCCTCGGCATCCGCACAGTCAATGATCTGGTTCTTTTTGGTTAGGAACCTAGTCTAGAATTTTCTGGCTGATTCTCCAGGTTGTTGAACTATGTGGCTTAGATCATCGGCGTCTGGTGGCCAGACATATGTTCCTTGGAAGTTGTCTAGGAAAGCTTCTTCCAAGTCCTCCCAGCTGCCGATAGAAGTTTCAGGCAGGCTGTTAAGCCAGTGCCGAGCTGGGCCTTTGAGCTTGAGTGGGAGGTATTTAATCGCGTGGAGATCATCTCCTCGAGCCATGTGGATGTGGAGGATGAAATCCTCGATCCATACTGCGGGATCGGTTGTGCCGTCATATGATTCAATATTGACGGGCTTGAATCCCTCGGGGAATTCGTGATCCAGTACCTCATCTGTGAAATAGAGAGGGTGTGCGGCACCTCTGTATCGGGCCGTGTCGCGGCGTAGCTCTGACGGAGTCCATCTGCGGCATTCGTACCGGGCGTGGTTAGGTTTGTCACGTCCGAATAGGTAGCCGTCTTCGTGCCTCGAGGCACGTCCTCATGATCCGTAGATCGATCTTGTATGTCCTGCTCTACTGTCCAGGGTCTGCCGGAGGTCATACGTGCGACCCCGAACTCTTCCATCTTTATTTTTGCGGGGCAGTTGGGCAGGCTGCTGTTCGGCCTGAGTTGCCGCTTTATCCCGACCGCGTGGTGGCCGGTCGGCCGCCCTGTCTCGACCACGTGGTGGTCGTTCTGCATTACGCGAGGGAGATTTGTGCTCTGGTGCCTCCTCATCGAATTGAGGTAGCAGCCTGTGTTTTGGGTAGCTCTTGGTTGGGCGCTTGATGCCGTATTATTCCGCTGTCAGGACGTCAGTCCATCTGTCGACGAGCAGATTTGGTTTAGCTTGAAGCTATTGTTGTTTCTTTTTCAGGCTCCTTGCAGTGGCTATGAGTTGAAGCTTAAAGCACTCCTGCTCCAGAGGGTCCTCGGGCACGATGAAATCTTCGTTGCCGAGGCTTGTCTCCTCTTCGGAGGGTGGACAGTAACTATCGTCCCCCGAGTCATCTTCTATGGCCTGCTCATCAGGGTTGTCTTTCCTGTCGTCATGTTCCTCCTGTTCGGATGCAGCACCGACAGGGTCTTTATTGTTTTCGGCGTCGCCCGGTGTGCTATTTTCCCCGGTACCATTGTTGCTATCTTTTGAGCGGCGAGGCTTAGAACGGCGTTTGGGGCGCCGGCGCTTGGACTGCGTCTCAAAAGGTTTATTCTTATCTGGCTCTTCTTTATCATTGCCAGATCCTTTGGATGTATCAACCTTGTATACGTCGTACGAAGAGGTGACCGTCCAACATCCGGTGAATGGAGGGTCTTGGCCTTGCTCGTTGTCGGCATCGTCGTCCATACCGGTGATGTCTTCGGAGCCATAGTCAAGCACGTCAGTTAAGTCGTCGATGGTGGCTATGAAGTGGGTGGCGGGTGGGAAGCAAAATTCCTCGTCGTCCGCCTCTAGCTTGAACCGATCATAGTTCGGCTATGAGTCTTCCTCCAAGGACAAGTTCTTCAAAGAATTTAGTACGTCACCCAAAGGCGAATGCTGGAAGATGTCTGCGGTGCTAAATTCGAAGATCGATAACCGATCTAGCTCGGTGTCCGTAGGCGCACTTGATCCGGAACATGTAGCAGGAGACGAGTCCGGAGTTCCATTGACGCCAGCATTGCAGGATGTCGAGTCCGTGTGCGGCTTCAACGTCGTGGACTTTATGGCCTCGGAGGGGATGATCTACTTCGGTATTGAGGCCGTTGCAGCAACAGGATCCATCTCTTGGGTGTGCTCCGATGACAGGTTTAAGTCATGTTCATCGGAGAAAGGGGGAGCGATCGCCACGGTTTCAAATCCCTTGAAGATCGAGTCTCCACGGATATCCACGACGTAGTTCAAGCTTCTGAACCTGACCTGGTGGCCAGGGGCGTAACTATCGATCTGCTCCAGATGGCCAAGCGAGTTGGCCCGCAGTGCGAAGCCGCCGAACACAAAAACATGTCCGAGGAGGAAGGTCCCTCCCTGGACAGCGTCATTATTGATAATTGAAGGGGTCATCAAACCTTTCGTCGACGACACAGTAGAACTCTCAATGAAAGCACCAATGTCGGTGTCAAAACCAGCCGATCTCGGGTAGGGGGTCCCGAACTGTGCGTCTAGGATCGATGGTAACAGGAGACGGGGGACACGATGTTTACCCAGGTTCGGGCCCTCCTTATGGAGGTAATACCCTACTTCCTGCTTGATTGATCTTGATGAATATGAGTGTTACAAGAGTTGATCTACCATGAGATCGTAATGGCTAAACCCTAGAAGTCTAGCCTATGAGTATATGGTAATGAATCTGTCTTATCCGGACTATTCTCTCCGGTTTATAAACACACCAGAGAGATCTAGGGTTACATGAGGTCGGTTACATAGGAGGAAATCTTCATAATAGGTCGCCTAGCTTGCCTTCCACGCCAAGTAGAGTCCAATCCGGACACGGGTATAGTCTTTGGTCTTCGTGTCTTCACAGCCCATCAGTCCGGCCCATGGATAATAGGCCGGACACCCGAGGACCCCTTAGTCCAGGACTCCCTCAGCGTCCCCCACCCTCATGGGCCCCTCGTAGCTCCACCGATGTACTTATTTCGCCTATATATACTCTCATACCCTAGAAACATCAGGGAGAGCCACGAAACCACTTTTCCACCGCCGCAACCTTCTGTACCCGTGAGATCCCATCTTGGGGCCTTTTCCGGCGATCTGCCAGAGGGGGAATCAATCACGGAGGGCTTCTACATCAACACCATTGCCTCTCCGATGAAGCGTGAGTACTTTACCACAGACCTTCGGGTCCATAATTATTAGCTAGATGGCTTCTTCTCTCTCTTTGATTCTCAATACAAAGTTATCCTTGATATTCTTTGAGATCTATTCGATGTAATACTCTTTTGCGGTGTATTTGCCGAGATCCGATGAATTGTGGATTTATGAATAGGATTATCTATGAATATTATTTGGTTCTTCTCTGAATTCTTATTTGCATGATTTGATATCTTTGCAAGTCTCTTCGAATTATCGGTTTAGTTTGGCCTACTAGATTGATCTGTCTTGCAATGGGAGAAGTGCTTAGCTTTAGGTTCAATCTTGCGGTGTCCTTTCCCAGTGACAGTAGGGGCAGCAAGGCACGTATTGTATTGTTGCCATCGAGGATAAAAAGATGGGGTTTATATCATATTTCTTGAGTTTATCCCTCTACATCATGTCATATTGCTTAATGCGTTACTCCGTTCTTATGAACTTTCTAGATGCATGCTAGATAGCGGTCGATGTGTGGAGTAATAGTAGTAGATGCAAAATCGTTTTGGTCTACTTGACACGGACGTGATGCCTATATTCATGATCATTGCCTTAGATATCTTCATAACTATGCACTTTTTTATCAATTGCTCGGCAGTAATTTGTTCACCCACCGTAATACATGCTATCTTGAGAGAGGCCACTAGTGAAACCTATGCCCCCCGGGTCTCTTTCCTATTATATTGCATCTCTTTTATTTACATCGCATCTCGTTTACTATTTTGCAATCTTTACTTTCCAATCTATACAACAAAAATACCAAGAATATTTACTTTAGTATCTCTATTAGATCTCACTTTTGCGAGTTACCGTGAAGGGATTGACAACCCCTTTATCGCGTTAGTTGCAAGGTTCTTGATTGTTTGTGCAGGTACTAGGTGACTTGTGTGTTGTCTCATACTGGATTGATACCTTGGTTCTCAAAACTGAGGGAAATACTTACGCTACTTTGCTGCATCACCCTTTCCTCTTCAAGGGAAAACCAACGCATGCTCAAGAGGTAGCAAATATCGAGGAGCCAATATGGGCATCCAGGTTCCGCTATTGATTATTGACCAGAGAGGTGTCTCAGTCATGTCTACATAGTTCTCGAACCCGTAGGGTCCGCACGCTTAACGTTCGTTGACGATATAGTATTATATGAGTTATGTGATTTGGTGACCGAATGTTGTTCGGAGTCCCGGATGATATCACGGACATAAAGAGGAGTCTCGAAATGGTTGAGATGTAAAGGTTTATATATAGGACGATGGTATTTGCACACCGGAAGTGTTTCGGGTGGTACCTGGTACTTATCGGGTCACCAGAATGGGGTTCCGGGCAGCCCCGGTAGGTTTTTGGGCCTTATGGGCCAAAAGGGGAAGAGCACACCAGCCCACAAGGGGCTGGTGCGCCCCTCTACCCCCTACCCACGCACCAAAGGAGGGAGGGAAGGAAAGGGGAGGCGCCCTAAGGCAGCCATCTCCCTTTCCTTTCCCCCTCATGTTCAAATAAGAAAAGGGGGCGCAGGGCAAGGCAGCAACCCTTGGGCTACCGCCAGGTCTCTTGGGACGCCCTAGGGGCTGCCTCCTCCACTCCCACCTATATATATGTGGGGAGTGGGTGCCACACAAGGACACAACATTGTCTTAGCCATGTACGGCGCCCCCATCCACCGTTTACTCCCTTGGTCATATTTTCGTAGTGCTTAGGCGAAGTCCTATGGGGATCACATCACCATCACCGTCACCATGCCGTCGTGCTGTCGGAACTCATCAACTACCTTGCCATCTTGCTAGATCAAGAAGGCATAGGACGTCCCCGAGCTGAACGTGCGCAGAACGCGGAGGTGCCGTGCGTTCGGTACTAGATCGGTTGGAGCGCGAAGAAAGTTCGACTACGTCAACCGCGTTGTGAAACGCTTCCGCTTATGGTCTACGAGGGTACGTAGACATACTGTTCACTTCGTTGCTATGCATCTCCATGGATTGACCATTGCGTGTGCGTAGAATTTCTTTTGTTTTCCATCCAATGATTCCCAACAGGAACAAGGAAGGATACATGCCGGCCAACCTCAGTGTTCCAGAGCACTAGAAAACTACCATGGCTCAGTGGAAGCACCAGGAGACATTTCCACATAAGGAGCTACCAAGAATAAACAACTAGGTGTCGGATCCCACACATAGCAATACACGTTACACGTACGTATAACATGCAAGTATGCGTTGTACAACATGGCATCACAACATAACTCAACAACTCATATAGATAAAGGCCCAGAAGAGCCATCATAGCATTTGTTACAAGCCGTGGGTCTCATGACCCTTCACACAAAGTCATACAAGCCATGCGGAAGCATAAACATGTCTGATTATAGACATCTGAAAAGAGAGAAAGCTAGAAAGCATGTCTATCTACAAGACCCTCCATAGGAACCAGTCCCCTGTCTGGGATTCCCAAGCTAATTGTCGAAGCCCACGTGAAACTACTAGTGAGAACGAAGTCTCTCTACAAAAACATAAATTAAGCAAACGTGAGTACAAATGTACCCAGCAAGACTTACATCAGAACTAGCTACATACGCATGAGTATCAACGAAGGGGTGGTGGAATTTAACTGCAGCAAGCCAGCTTTGACTCAGTGGCTATCATGTACTACGACTACCAGTGTTTTCTTTGAGTTGAAAAAGGGCACGCGAGTCCACATATTCACCATATCAATACACTACTATGGATCCGTTCCCGTCTCCCTACGAGAAGGCCATCCATTGCACTCACGCTTATCTTGCGCATTTTAGAGTATCCACTTCAAGTTATCTATGAACAATGTAAGCGTTCCAAGTAGTCCATCTTCGTGGACGTGGCTATTCGAATAGATCATATGTAACACTACAAGTGTACTTCTTCACACACACTCTCAACACTTATCACCGTTTACACAACATGTACTCGGCAACCTTCAAGTGGAAGCCCAGCGAGGGTGTTGGGAATGACCTGACTAACCACACAAGTCTCTAGTCCAGGTTTATCGCCTATTTGAGTTCCATCCGCAAGGAAGTCCGGGCGGGGCTTCCACTACGGCCCCAAATGATGTCTGCAGGTTTCCCGAACCCACCAAACGGGTGCCTCGGTACACCGGGCCACTTGCCTGCCGCATCACAACCCACCCCTAAGGTCAGCGCTGCGCACGGCCTCCAGCATACTACAAACACCAGAAACTAGTTGCAACTCCTGGACAGAGGACAAGGCGATTAATAATTTGAGAGAGCTTGGAGTGCCCGGAGCACAATGTGTGGTAGTAACTGTCTGGGATCACAAACACGGAACTCGGTTCCTAAGGACGGTCTCAATGAGACAACCCACCATGTACTCCTACATGGTCTCTCATCGCTACCTTTACCAAATCATTTTCACACACTTAGCTCTCAACAGTAGGACATGATGACCACATTCCAATTCATCCCCAATGAATCAGACCTGACACAACTCTTAGCATAGCATGCATAATAACCAAGCATGAATGGGTAGTCACATCGTGGCTCAAACAACACCTACTCATGCTAGTGGGTTTCAACTATTTACTATGGCAAAGACAGGTCATGCAGAGGAAAGGGGTTCAACTATCGCATCATGTAACGGTTGAAATGTTGTTGTCCTAATGCAGTAAAAGAGAGCAAGAGCGAGAGAGTGGGTTTGTATCGGAGTGATCAAGGGGGTTTGCTTGCGTGGCACTCTGAAGATAGTATAGTTCTTCATCGGTGTCAATGATCACGACGTCGGGACCATCTGCTACCAAGAGGTAATAACACCGACAAACAGAGAAGCAACACAATCAGTGCAATGCAACAATATGATGCATTCTCATGTCATGGCAAAATGAATGTGTTGAGCTAATGCGACTAAAACTAGAAGGGTTTGAGCTTATTTGAACCAAGGGTTCAAATTCAAACTCAAGTTATGAATTTACAAAGTGCATTAACTTCTTTTGATCTATACAACAAGGTTAAGTTGCTTTGTCATGCATGAAACCAGTACCAATGGATAGATTGGTTTTTTATGATCATTTTTCATATATAAATCTTTCCCTTTGGAGTTATAGATATTTTCTATGATTTTTTGAAGTTTAACCCTTTTTCTGGAATTTCTGATTATTTAGAAATAAACTAATTCCAGAAAAGGAATTACTGCGTCATCATGACGTCAGCGGGTCATCGGGGTGGCCCAGGTCAAACTGACCAGTGGGTCCCGCGTGTCAGTGACTCAGGGGCTAAAACTATTTAATTAAACCTCAACTAGCTTAATTACCAGAGCTGGCCCCACTCGTTAGTGACCCAGGGCGGTCAAACCCTTGTCAGACGGGGTCAAACCCACCGGTGACTGGCGCTGGCGAGGCCAGACGCGGCGTTGAGCTGCGGGATTCCTCCTCCGGTGACCAAATGACTGGCGGAGGGCATCTACGTGATGTGGACGCTTGTCTGCATCGAGTGGAGGTTGTGGTTGGTCATGTCATAGCCGGCGTCGACTTCGGCGGTTGCCGGAGCTCGGGTGAGATCGGGGTCGAGGCTACGGTGGGCGTGCCGACGCGGAGACAACACCTACGGGCTCTACGCGGCACGGCGAGCAGTTTGGGCACGACGGCCGGGCCGTTAGATGGCTGGGGCACATCGGCGGCGAGCGCAGGCGGCGACGCGTGCGGGTGAGCGCGGTGCGGTGGCTACAGCTAGTGGCAGGGAGAACAGAGAGGGGGAGGACGGTCAGTGGCTCACGGTGGATGCAGTGGATCGGATGGCGAGCTCGAAGGAGGTCGGAGCTGAGCGAGGCACCGAGGGGGTCTCCGGCGACGGGCGGTGAAGGCGAGGTCGGGGAGGCGTCTCAGGGGCGTGCCAGCGCTCGGGGCTTGGCTGGCTTGGTGTAGCGGACATTGGGGAGCTCGTGGGCACGGCGAGGCGACGAGGCAGCGGCGGTGGCTGGGGTTTTCATGGCGGCGCGGGCGCGTAGCAGCGTCAGCCATGGCGGGAGAGGGCGAGGGAGAGAGCAGGAGGGGGAGAATGGGTGTCCAGGGGCTCGGGCGGCGCTGAGGAGAAGGATTAGGGTGTCGCGCTGACCTCGGTGAGGAAGACGAGCAGAGAGGTGGCATGGCGCCCTCGGGCGCGCGCGCTGTCCCTCCTCTGCCTACTGGCAGAGGTATAGGGTGGCTAGCATGGGCCAGGTGGGCCGGTCCAGTGCAGGTGTGTGGCCTCTGGCCTTTCTCTCTCTCTCCTTTTTTGTTTTCTGTTTTTCTTTTTCTGCTGTTTGTTTTTGATTTAGTAAAATACTAAACCACTTTATAAAATGCTGAAATATTTATGGGCACTTCTAAAATTATTTCCAACATCCCTCAAACATTTCCAGAATTATTTGGACATTTAAATCTCCAAATGCATATACTTTATTATTTAATTCAAATATCCAGAATGCCCTAGAGAAATGTGCACCATTTTTGGCAGAGGTTTTCACACGTTTTAAAAATGATGAACTTTTCTGAAGGGCATTTTGGGTTCACTGGAAATATTTTTAAATTGAACCTAGTTGAATTCCATTTGGTTCTAGGGTTTGGACAACCCCCATTTCAAATTCATTTAAACTTAGACATGATGGATGGGTGCTGATGCAACTATTTCAAGTTCTAGGACTGTGACACGGGGTGACTAGAGCGATGGCGGCGAACAGAAGCGGGTGGTGGCCGTGGCGAACTTCGATGAGGAATAGTGTGAGCGTAAGGGCTCGGGCGAGGGGGCTTTTAGGGTGAGGCAGAGAGGAGAGGCTCAGTTTTATAGGGGGCTTGTGCTTGGAATAGGGGGCGAGCTCCAGAAGGCAAGAATCAGCGAGATTCGATACGGCAACATCAATCTCCTGCTGGAAGGAATGAGAAAGAAGGAAGAAGGAAGGAGAGCGTGGCTGCTTGGGATCGGCAGTGGACATGGTGGTCAGTGAGAGAAAGAAAGAAGGAAAGGGATCGGTCATCGATCCTTAGGCGATTCGACGCGGACGTGGGTTGAGAGATGACTGGGATGCGGGAGAGAGAGAGAGAGAGAGAGAGAGAGAGAGAGAGAGAGAGAGAGAGAGATAGGTAGGCCATGGGGCGATTGGGCCGAGGTGGCTTCGGCCTTTTTTTACAGAAATGAAAAACAGTTGCCCTTTTTATTTAAAATAAACAGAGAAGAACAAGGGGAAATAAGAAAACAAAATAAGAATTTATATGGGCAATATATATATATCAAACTTTTCAGAATAAAAATTGCTAAAACATGAACTATTTTTCAGAGGCAAAAGAGAAACATAAAAAAACGTATTTTTGCAATAACTTCAAAAGGGCTTTCAGAATGATTTTATTTTAACTTCCAACTCTCTTTATTATAATATGAAGAAGTCATTTTATCTTCTCTCATGAAACTCATTGAGTTGCATAAAGTTTTCTAAATTTGTAATATTTTCAAATGGAATTCAAATCTTTTTAAAAACCCTTTCATTTCTGTAATGGTATAAGTCATGTCATCTTCACTCCAGGGTTTTGTACTTGAAATGAATTTAAATTCATGGAGATCATATGTAGGAGTGAAAGTTTTGGAAAGCCCTTTTATTCGCTCTCATTTGACTTCCAGAAAGTTTCAAATTCCACTCTGTCGGTGCAACAAACCTTCACGTATGTTGCCCAGACTGTGCACAGGTGCATGGGCAAGGATACAACAGCACCAAGCTCCGAAGATGAGACCCAACCAGAGAGATAGCTCTTTGAGGAATCAAAGGGCGGATCAAGAAGACTAAGACAAGCCAAAGCAGTGAGATATCACTAAGGAAAAGCCTCCCTTACCGGGCAGGCGAGCCTGGTCAGGTCGAGGCCACTCCGAGGACAAGTCCCAAGATCTCCCCGGCAAGCTTGCCAGGGCCGCCAAGGGCGAATCTCCCCGCCAAGACTCCACCGCTCCACTAATGAAAGACGCAAGTCACTTATCAATGTGGTGTCGAGCCCCCAAGTGATTAAGTGACTGTCATTTGGCACGTGGTAGCCATGTGGAAGGGAGATTCCCCCTATATGACACCCGTCCAGATGCGTGTCATGCAGACAGGAAAAAGATGGTTGAGCGGCGCGGCAGGCTTTCCGGGCTGCATCCTTAGTGTCACACCTAGCAGTGCATTTAATGCACTTTTTCCTAACTGGCAGAGTTAGGTATGATAGCGTTGTTGGCTATCTAATCATTAGATATATAATGATTGTTTTGCCACTGTGGTAACCCCTAAACCTATAAAAGGAGGGCCATGGCAACCTACAAAAGGATTCGGACCCTTGTACACTCATACACGCATAGCTGCTCTCCCCGAGGCGACCTTGCCGGGCTTGAGCGTTGCGTTTCCACCACGGTCCTCCCTTCAATCCACGAAAGAAGGAATAGGGTTTTACGCTTCTCAGCGGCCCGAACCTGGGCAAAAACCACCAGTGTCACCTCTGTTGTGCTATTCCATGGCTTTCGCTCTTCGTGTAACGTGATCTCCCCTCCCCCTCCCGAGCCATAAAGGGGCTGATGGCCCCATAGGTGATTGTGTTCCACTGCCACATCATTGGCGCGCGAGGTAGGGGTAGCGCTTGTGTGAACCCGAAGTCGTGAACAACGCGTCAATCTTCTTCATCATCTTCTTCATTGTTAGCTTCATCATCCATGGCGCCCAAGAAAAAGTCCGGCGCAACAGCTCACCCTTCCACCTCGAAGGCCCCCTCGCATGCGGCCGCTGACACTATGGGTGTTGCGGCGGCGTTGGGGGACGCGGGTGCCGTGGGGGACGTGACCGGCGCAGGCGGTGTTGTCATCATTCCCCCTGCGGCCGAAGCAAGAGTGGAAGACGCCGGGGGAAGGCGGCATCAACAGCATCCCGGAGGCCATGTTCAACAGGGTGCGGGCGAGGAGAATGTTCAGTCTCCACATCCCCGCCGCCCTGGAGAGCGCAGCTGCAGCGACAACGCCCGCTCTGGTGCGAGTCGCAACCCCCTAGTTGCCCCTGCTACAGGCGCAGCTATAGGGCCCACGCCTTCCCTAGGATAGGATAACCAAGACGGAGCACCAAACGGGGTCGTCGACCCCCAGGCGCACCCTTCTCGTCACCGTACCGCTATGGTGACTGGCTCGCGACGACGAGAACACGGCGCAGCCACTAACAGCATCGTCCGGAGCCGAGCAGCATCGTCATCTGCGTCGTCATCTATGCCAAGCACTGCTTCAGAAGCCATGGCTTGAGCCCAACTCCTGCTGAGGTTCCCGCCAGCAGCCGACCAAATGGATGAGTGGAGAGACACCATTCAGAGTTTGATTGGATTTGCTGAAGCGGAAGGATCACAGCGGGCAGGCCCACCACGGCGACCGCAAGCAACAACCGCGGTCCGACCCGCTGACCGTGTCGAGGGGGACACAACAACAGTGCAATCTCCTCCACGACAGCGAGCGCAAAGGCTACGGCCAGAACCACGCAACCAGGAGCCCGATGAGGCATCAATGGCTTCATCTGATCCTCGGGCCCGTCGAGATCACCGCCAGGTCCTGGAAGATCGGCGGAGGGAAGACGCGCGCATCACGACGCCGCGAAACCCGCCTCCAATCTGACAGGTGCATGGCCCAGACGTCGACGAACCCGCGCCCAGTGAAGGCGGATACTTGCCTTTCGAGGTTGGGTGCCCTGCCTTCACTCGCGAGCTGCGGCAAGTCCGTTGGCCATCCGCCCGTGTTTTCAAACCAGAGATACCAGAAAACTATGATGGAAGGTTGAACCCGGTAGCGTTCTTGAGCATCTACACCATCGTTGTTCAAACCGCCGGAGGAAGAGATGAGAAGGTGTTTGCCAACTACTTCCCTTTGGCACTCAAGCCAAACATGAGGTCATGGCTGATGCACCTGCCGGAGAATTCCATCTCGACCTGGGCTGACCTATGAAATGAGTTTGTTGGTGCCTTTACGGGCGTCCATCCAGAACCAAGACAACCCAGTGAGTAGCAGCTCTTTCCACGGAAGGGAGGGGAGAGCGGAAGTACATGTAGAGGTTTGTCTGGGTGCACAGGAACATTCCAGATATCCAGCCGGCAGCTGTGATTGTCGCGTTCCTGTCCAACATGCGCAATGGGAGGATACGTTCCAAGATGAACGTCCGGTTGCCCAAGACTGTGAATGAGTCGTACACCTTGGCGGATAAGTGTGCCCGAACAGAGGAAGGGGGCGACTCCCCGGAGAAGAGGATGGCATCGAAGTTGACTCAGAAGATGACGACGATGCCACTAACCCGAAGAGGAAGGATAAAAAGCGCAACAAGAAGCGCAAGGAAAAGGCAGTACTGGCTGTTGAGGGTTCTGGCACTCCCAGTACTGGCAAGAAGGCCAATACCTAAGCCCCCAGCAAGTAAGTTGCCGCGTGCACTGATTGCTGGGAGGATTGCAGCGGCCAAAAAGGCTTGGAAAGCTGACGGATCATACTGCAAGATCCACCGAACCAAGGGCCATGACCTTCGAGAGTGTCACCAAGTTGAGAAACTTGTCAAGAAGCAGAAAGCTGAGTACAAGAAGCGTCAGAAGGAAAGAGACCAGGAAGGTGCTGGCGGGAAGGGCCGAGGCAGCATAGGAAGCCGCCGCGGCAAGATTCCCCAACATCCAGAAAAACCTGCTAGAGGCCGTAAGAAGAAGGAAGGTGATGATGAAAGTGATGAAAGGGGTGAAGAGGAAACCAGTGAGCAAGAGTTCCAAAAAGCCACTGAGGCCCTGTGCATTGACGGAGGCGCATCTTTGCACTCCTCTCACTGCCAGCTTAAACAGTGGGCGCGTGAGGTCAATGTCGTAGAGCCAGCGGCAGACTCCCGAAAACCACTCAAATGGCCCCGCACACCCATCATATTTGACGAAGAGGATCACCCTGACCGCACCACCGCGGTAGGGTGCTTCCCATTGTTGGTTTCACAAACGATCCGCAACCTCAAGGTCACAAAGATGTTGGTTGCCGGCTGAAAGATCGTGGATGCCGCCTAGAGGGGGGTGAATAGGCGCTTTAAAATAATTACGGTTTAGGCTTGAACAAATGCGGAATAAACTTAGCGGTTAATTTGTCAAGCACAAAACCTAAAATGACTAGGCTCACCTATGTGCACCAAGAACTTATGCTAAGCAAGATAAACAACTACGTGATAGCAAGATATATGACAAGAAACAATATGGCTATCACAAAGTAAAGTGCATAAGTAAAGGGCTCGGGTAAGAGATACATGAGGCACGCGGAGACGATGATGTATCCTGAAGTTCACACCCTTGCGGATGCTAATCTCCGTTTGGAGCGGTGTGGAGGCACAATGCTCCCCAAGAAGCCACTAGGTCTACCATAATCTCCTCACGCCCTCGCACAATGCAAGATGCCATGATTCCACTAAGGGACCGTTCTGGGGGGTCATCTGAGCCCATACAAATGGCAACCCTTGGGGCGGTCACTCGGAGCGATCTCCACAACCTAATTGGAGACCCCGACGCTTGCCTAGAGCTTTACACCACAATGATTGAGCTCCAAACACCACCAACCGTCTAGGGCGCCCAAGCACCCAAGAGGAACAAGCTCAAGGGTACCAAGCACCCAAGAGTAATAAGCTTCTCAACTTGTAACTTCCATGTATCACCATGGAGAACTCAAACCTATGCACAAAATGCAATGGCAAGGGCACACAGAGTGCCCAAGTCCCTCACTCTCAAATCCCACCAAAGCAACAAAAGCTATGGAGGAAAATGAGAGGAAGAACAAGAAGGAGAACACCAAGAACTCCAAGATCTAGATCCAAGGGGTTCCCCTCACATAGAGGAGAAAGTGGTTGGTGGAAATGTGGAATCCATGGAGGGATTGAGAGATAGCAAGCTCGAAGAAGGTCAACAATGGGGGAGAACACGAGCTAAAGAGATAAGGTTCAATGGGGAAGAAGACCGCCTTTTCTAGGAGGGAAAATCCAACCGTTATCCCCATTCACAGCCCGCAGCAGGCGGTACTACCGCTCAAGGGAGCAGTACTACCGCTGGCCGCAGCGGTACTGCCGCTCCCAGCGGTACTACCGCTGGAACCTCGCACAACGCCTAAGGGCGAAGGAACATAGAGGAGGGTCATTGAGCGGCACTAGTAGCGGTAGTAGGGGCGGTACTACCGCTTACAAGCAGTACTACCGCTCCTACTACCGCTGCTACTGCCGCTGAACCCAACACGAGACACGCAGGTCTCGAGTTGAGGCGGTACTAGCGTGGAACCGGAGCCATACTACCGCCTGTGGCCGTGGGCGGTACTACCGCTATTTCACAGTGGTACTATCGCTTATGGCCTTCAGCGGTACTGCTGCTCCGGGGTCGTGGTACTACCGCTGGCGCCTCCCTTATGCCACTTCCACTAAAACAAGAATACTCCAAGGAAAACGAGAACTGCCACAACTTCTGCAAATGAGCTCCGAATTGAGCAAACTCAAGCTTGTTGGATAGAATACAACGAGTAGCATCAAAATAGAGAACAATGTGGGCAATTTGTATGTCAATCTTGCGTAAAAATTCAGAGCAAAAGCATGTTTCTGTGATTTATGAAAATTATTTTAGTGAGCGCAAAAGTTTCTGTTTTTCAGCAAGATCAAATCAACTATCACCCAACATGATCCCAACGGCTTTGCTTGGGACAAACACTAATTAAAACACAATCATAACAGTAGCATAATTGTGCAAACACTCAATAATAGAAATAATAAGACAAAAATAAATTTTATTCATTGGGTTGCCTCCCAAAAATCGCTATTGTTTTACGCCCCTAGCTAGGCATAATGCGAAGGATCTAAGTGTTGTCATCTTTGTTTCTAGATCCATAATATGCCCTCATGATTGATTCATATGGTGGCTTAATTCTAGTTCTAGGGAAGTATTTCATACACTTCCTTAGTGGAAATTGAAATTCAATATTTCCTTCTTTCATATCAATCACGGCACCAATAGTACGTAAAAACGGTCTACGATGAATAATTGGACAAGACGGATTGCAATGAATATCAGGAACAATAAAATCTATGTGCACATTTGCAAGAATAAGAACATCATTAATTATACCCATAGGCTTTTTAATAGTAGAATCCGCCAAGTCCAAATTTAAAGAACATTCTTCAATATCTATAAGACCAAGCACATCACATAAAGATTTCGGAATTGTAGAAACACTAGCACCCAAGTCACATAAAGCAAAACACTCATAATTTTTAATCTTGATTTTGATAGTAGGTTCCCATTCATCATGTAATTTTCTAGGAATTGAAACCTCCAATTCCAACTTTTCTTCTAAAGCTTTCATCATAGCATCAACAATATGTTTAGTAAAAGCTTTATTTTGTTCATAAGCATGGGGTGAATTTATCATGGATTGCAACAAAGAAATACAATGAATCAAAGAGCAATTATCATAATTAAAGTCTTTGTAATCCAAAAGAGTGGGCACATCACTAGTTAAAGTTTTGACCTCTCCAAACCCACTTTTATCAATTTTCTCAACAAGATTTTCACCCTCCAAATTATCGGAACGCCTTCTAGGTAAAGTTGACTCTTATCTAGTCCCTTTATTATCAATCTTAATTTTCCTAAACAAGGAATCAATAGGAGAAACACTAATCATTTTAAGATCTTCATCACTTTTATGAAAGCAATCACTAGAAATCGCTTTTCTAAAAATTCTCTTTTAGCTCTAAGCATAGCGGTTCTTTTCTTACTTTCATCAATAGAAACATATAAAGCTTTAATTGATTCCTCAACCTTAGGCACAAAAATTTTCATCTTGAGATTTTCTACATCATGAGAAATTCTATCAATACTTCTAGACATATCATCAATCTTATTCAACTTTTCTTCTATCATAGCATTAAAAACTTTTTGAGTATTGATAAATTATTTAATATTATTCTCAAGATCAGAGGTGTTCCTATTATTATTATAAGAAGTATTACCATAGGAATTATCATAGTTATTAGAGGAATTACTAGGAAAAGTCCTAGGATTAAAATTACCTCTATAAGCATTATTATTGAAATTGTTTCAAGAGATAAATTCACATCTACGGCATCACTATTTTGCTCAATCAAAGTAGACAAAGGCACATCATTAAAATCAATAGGAGCACTTTTATTAGCAACCAATTTCATAAGAGCATCAACTTTTTCACTCAAAGTAGAAATTTCTTCATCCGAATTAACTTTTCTACTAGTAGGAGCTTGATACGTCTCCAACGTATCTATAATTTTTTATTGTTCCATGCTATTATATTATCCATCTAGGATGTTTTATATGCATTTATATGCTATTTTATATGATTTTTGGGACTAACCTATTAACCTAGAGCCCAGTGCCAGTTTCTGTTTTTCCTTGTTTTTGAGTTTCGTAGAAAAGGAATACCAAACGGAGTCCAATTGACGTGCCAATTTTTGATGACTTTTTATGGACCAAAAGAAGCCCCCGGATTAAAAGAGTTGGGCTAGAAGAGACCCGGGCTGTCCACGAGGGTGGGGGCGCGCCCACCCCCCCCCCCCTGGGCATGGGGCCCCTATCTCATGGACGACTCGGAGACCCTCCTGACGTGAGACCTACGCCAAAAATTCCTATAAATACAGAAACCACCAGAAATAAACCTAGATTGGGAGTTCCGCCGCCGTAAACCAATCTAGACCCGTTCCGGCACCCTGCCGGAGGGGGGATCCCTCACCGGTGGCCATCTTCATCATCCCGGCGCTCTCCATGACGAGGAGGGAGTAGTTCACCCTCGGGGCTGAGGTTATGTACTAGTAGCTATGTGTTTGATCTCTCTCTCTCTCTCTCTCGTGTTCTTGATTTGGCACGATCTTGATGTATCGCGAGCTTTGCCATTATAGTTGGATCTTATGATGTTTCTCCCCCTCAACTCTCTTGTAATGGATTGAGTTTTCCCTTCGAAGTTATCTTATCGGATTGAGTCTTTAAGGATTTGAGAACACTTCATGTATGTCTTGCATGTGCTTATTTGTGGTGACAATGGGATATTCACGTGATCTACTTTATGTATGTTTTGGTGATCAACTTGCGGGTTCGGTGACCTTGTGAACTTATGCATAGGGGTTGGCACACGTTTTCGTCTTGACTCTCCGGTAGAAACTTTGGGGCACTCTTTGAAGTACTTTGTGTTGGTTGAATAGATGAATCTGAGATTGTGTGATGCATATCGTATAATCATACCCACGGATACTTGAGGTGACATTGGAGTATCTAGGTGACATTAGGGTTTTGGTTGATTTGTATCTTAAGGTGTTATTCTAGTATGAACTCTAGGGTAGATCGAACGGAAAGAATAGCTTCATGTTATTTTACTACGGACTCTTGAATAGATCGATCAGAAAGGATAACTTTGAGGTGGTTTCGTACCCTACAATAATCTCTTCGTTTGTTCTCCGCTATTAGTGACTTTGGAGTGACTCTTTGTTGCATGTTGAGGGATAGTTATATGATCCAGTTATGTTATTATTGTTGAGAGAACTTGCACTAGTGAAAGTATGAACCCTATGCCTTGTTTCAATGCATTGCAATACTGTTTGTGCTCACTTTTATCAGTAGTTACCTTGCTGTTTTTATATTTTCAGATTACAAAAACCTATATCTACCATCCATATCGCACTTGTATCACCATCTCTTTGCCGAACTAGTGCACCTATACAATTTACCATTGTATTGGGTGTGTTGGGGACATAAGAGACTCTTCGTTATTTGGTTGCAGGGTTGCTTGAGAGAGACCATCTTCATCCTATGCCTCCCACGGATTGATAAACCTTAGGTCATCCACTTGAGGGAAATTTGCTACTGTCCTACAAACCTCTGCACTTGGAGGCCCAACAACATCTACAAGAAGAAGGTTGCGTAGTAGACATCTAGCTCTTTTCTGGCGCCGTTGCCGGGGAGGTGAGTGCTTGAAGGCATATCTTTAGATCTTGCAATCGAATCTTTTAGTTTCTTGTTTTATCACTAGTTTAGTTTACAAAAGAAAACTACGAAAAATGGAATTAAGGGTGCCTCATATGCTTCAGCTTTTTAATGTCTTTCGTGAAAATGATGGGAAGGAAAATTGTGCTCAAGTACTAGAAGAAGAATTACATAGAATGCTTGGCCTAAAATATGTGAATGATGAGCATGATTGCAATGTTCTTAGTATGAATTCTTTGAATACCCATGATGCTAATGATATGCAAAGCCACAAGCTTGGGGATGCTATATTTGATGAAGATGATATGTTTAGTCCCCCAAGTTTTGATGAGCAAATTTATTATGATGAAAGAATGCCTCCTATTTATAATGATTATTGTGATGACATGTATGCTATAAAGAATAAAGATAACCATGAAACTTGTCATCATGATTTTAATTTTCAATTGGATTATGCTTCACATGATATTTATTTTGTTGAGTTTGCTCCTACATTCATGAGAACAAATTTGCTTTTGTGGAGAGTAATAAGTAGATCATCTAAAGAATGCTTTATGTGATAGTTATATTGTTGAATTCATTCATGATGCTACTGAAAATTATTATGAGGGAGGAACGTATGCTTGTAGGAATTGCAATAATATCAAGTTTCCTCTCTATGTGCTTAAAGTTTTAAAGTTATGCTTGTTTTGCCTTCCTATGCTAGTTGATTATTGCTCCCATAAGTTGTTTTCTCACAAAATCCCAATGCATAGGAAGTGGATGAGACTTAAATGTTCTAGTCATATTCTTCATGATGCTCTCTTTATGTTTCAATTCTTACCTTTTATGTGAGCATCATTGAAATCACCATGCCTAGCTAGGGGCGTTAAACGTTAGCGCTTGTTGGGAGGCAACCCATTTTTATTTTTGTTCTTTGATTTTTGCTCCTGTTTAGTAATAAATAATATATATAGCCTCTGGTTAGATGTGGTTTTATGTTTTAATTAGTGTTTGTGCCAAGTAGAACCTTTGGGAAGACTTGGGTGAAGTCTTTGCGATCTTGCTGTAAAAAACAGAAACTTTTGCGCTCATGAGATTAGATGCCATTTTTTACTGGAGAACTATTTTAGGTTGATTATTTTTGCAGATGATTAATAGAAAAATTACTCACGTCCACCAACTTATTTCATAATTTTTGGAGTTCCAGAAGTATTTGTTTAAGTCAGATTACTACAGACTGTTCTGTTTTTGACAGATTCTGTTTTCATTGTGTTGTTTTCTTATTTTGATGAATCTATGAGTAGTATCGGAGGTTATGAACCATAGAGAAGTTGGAATACGGTAGATATTACACCAATATGAATTTAGAATGATTTCACAACAGTACCTAAGTGGTGATTTATTTTCTTATACTAACGGAGCTTACGAGTTTTCTGTTAAGTTTTGTGTTGTGAAGTTTTCAAGTTTTGGGTAAAGATTCGATGGACCATGGAACAAGGAGTGGCAAGAGCCTAAGCTTGGGGATGCCCAAGGCACCCCAAGGCAATATTCAAGGACAACCAAGAGCCTAAGCTTGGGGATGCCCCGGAAGGCATCCCCTCTTTCATCTTCGTTCAGCGGTAATTTTACTTGGAGCTATATTTTTATTCACCACATGATATGTGTTTTGCTTGGAGCGTCATTTTATTTTATTTTGTTTTGCTTGCTGTTTGAATAAAATACCAAGATCTGAAATTGTTAAATGTTAGAGAGTCTTCACATAGTTACATAATTATTCAACTACTCATTGATCTTCACTTAAATTTTTCGGAGTAGTTTGTCATTTGCTCTAGTGCTTCATTTATATCCTTTTAGAGCACGACGGTGGTTTTATTTTGTAGAAATAGATGAACTCTCATGCTTCACTTATATTATTTTGAGAGTCCTAAACAGCATGGTAATTTGCGTTGGTTATGAAACTAGTCCTAATATGATAGGCTTTCAAGATGGGTATAATAAAAACTTTCATCTAGAGTGCATTGAATACTATGAGAAGTTGGATACTTGATAACTGTTTTGAGATATGAAGGCAGTGATATTATAGTTGTGCTAGTTGAGTAATTGTGAATTTGAGAAATACTTGTGTTGAAGTTTGCAAGTCCCATAGCATGCTGGTATGGTAACCGTTGTGTGACAAATTTGAAGCATGAGGTGTTCTTTGATTGTCCTCCTTATGAGTGGCGGTCAGGGACGAGCGATGGTCTTTTCCTACCAATCTATCCCCCTAGGAGCATGCGCGTAGTGCTTGGTTTTTGATGACTTGTAGATTTTTGCAATAAGTATGTGAGTTCTTTATGACTAATGTCGAGTCCATGGATTATACGCACTCTCACCTTCCATCATTGCTAGCCTCTTCGGTACCGTGCATTGCCCTTTCTCACCTTGACAGTTGGTGCAAACTTCGCTGGTACATCCAAACCCCGTGATATGATACGCTCTATCACACATAAACCTCCTTATATCTTCCTCAAAACAGCCACCATACCTACCTATTATGGCATTTCCATAGCCATTCCGAGATATATTGCCATGCAACTTTCCACCGTTCCATTTATTACGACACGCTCCATCATTGTCATATTGCTTTGCATGATCATATAGTTGACATCGTATTCGTGGCAAAGCCACCATGCATAATATTTCATACATGTCACTCTTGATTCATTGCCCATCCCGGTACACCGGCGGAGGCATTCATATAGAGTCATATTTTGTTCTAGTATCGAGTTGTAATCATTGAGTTGTAAATAAATAGAAGTGTGATGATCATCATTAATAGAGCATTGTCCCAAAAAAGGCCAAATAAAAAAAGAAAAAAAGAGAAAGGCCAAATAAAAAAGGAAGGCCCAAAAAAAGAAAATAAAAAATAAAAAATAAAAGGGACAATGTTACTATCCTTTTCCACACTTGTGCTTCAAAGTAGCACCATGATCTTTATGATAGAGAGTCTCTTATTTTGTCACTTTCATATACTAGTGGGAATTTTTCATTATATAACTTGGCTTGTATATTCCAACAATGGGCTTCCTCAAAATGCCCTAGGTCTTCGTGAGCAAGCAAGTTGGATGCACACCCACTTAGTTTCTTTTGTTGATATTTCATACATTTATAGCTCTAGTGCATCCGTTGCATGGCAATCCCTACTCCTCGCATTGACATCAATTGATGGGAATCTCCATAGCCCGTTGATTAGCCGCGTCAATGTGAGACTTTCTCCTTTTTTGTCTTCTCCACACAACCCCCATCATCATATTCTATTCCACCCATAGTGTTATATCCATGGCTCACGCTCATGTATTGCGTGAAAGTTGAAAAAAGTTTGAGAATACAAAAATATGAAACAATTGCTTGGCTTGTCATCGGGGTTGTGCATGATGAGAGCATTTTTGTGTGACGAAAATGAAGCATGGCCAAACTATATGATTTTGTAGGGATGAGCTTTCTTTGGCTATGTTATTTTTATAAGACATAATTGCTTGGTTACTATGCTTGAAGTATTATTATTTTCATGTCAATATTAAACTTTGTCTTGAATCTTATGGATCTGAATATTCTTGCCACAATAAAGAAGATTACATTGATAAATATGATAGGTAGCATTCCACATCAAAGATTCTTTTTTTATCATTTACCTACTCGAGGACGATCAGGAATTAAGCTTGGGGATGTTGATACGTCTCCAACGTATCTATAATTTTTTATTGTTCCATGCTATTATATATCCATCTAGGATGTTTTATATGCATTTATATGCTATTTTATATGATTTTTGGGACTAACCTATTAACCTAGAGCCCAGTGCCAGTTTCTGTTTTTCCTTGTTTTTGAGTTTCGTATAAAAGGAATACCAAACGGAGTCCAATTGACGTGCCAATTTTTGATGACTTTTTATGGACCAAAAGAAGCCCCCGGATTAAAAGAGTTGGGCTAGAAGAGACCC
>NC_057805.1:405742729-405780341 GCF_018294505.1 Triticum aestivum | reverse complement strand
CTCATGGACGACTCGGAGACCCTCCTGACGTGAGACCTACGCCAAAAACTCCTATAAATACGGAAACGTCCAGAAATAAACCTAGATCGAGAGTTCCGCCGCTGCAAGCCTCTATAGCCACAGAAAACCAATCTAGACCCGTTCCGGCACCCAGCCGGAGGGGGGATCCCTCACCGATGGCCATCTTCATCATCCCGGCGCTCTCCATGACGAGGAGGGAGTAGTTCACCCTCGGGAATGAGGGTATGTACCAGTAGCTATGTGTTTGATCTCTCTCTCTCTCTCGTGTTCTTGATTTGGCACGATCTTGATGTATCGCGAGCTTTGATATTATAGTTGGATCTTATGATGTTTCTCCCCCTCTACTCTCTTGTAATGGATTGAGTTTTCCCTTCGAAGTTATCTTATCGGATTGAGTCTTTAAGGATTTGAAAACACTTGATGTATGTCTTGCATGTGCTTATCTGTGGTGACAATGGGATATTCACGTGATCTACTTGATGTATGTTTTGGTGATCAACTTGCGGGTTCAGTGACCTTGTGAACTTATGCATAGGGGTTGGCACACATTTTCGTCTTGACTCTCCGGTAGAAACTTTGGGGCACTCTTTGAAGTACTTTGTGTTGGTTGAATAGATGAATCTGAGATTGTGTGATGCATATCGTATAATCATACCCATGGATACTTCAGGTGACACCGGAGTATCTAGGTGATATTAGGGTTTTGGTTGATTTGTATCTTAAGGTGTTATTCTAGTATGAACTCTAGGATAGATCGAACGGAAAGAATAGCTTCATGTTATTTTACTACGGACTCTTGAATAGATTGATCAGAAAGGATAACTTTGAGGTGGTTTCATACCCTACAATAATCTCTTCGTTTGTTCTCCACTATTAGTGACTTTGGAGTGACTCTTTGTTGCATGTTGAGGGATAGTTATATGATCCAGTTATGTTATTATTGTTGAGAGAACTTGCACTAGTGAAAGTATGAACCCTAGGCCTTGTTTCAACGCATTGCAATACCGTTTGTGCTCACTTTTATCAATAGTTACCTTGCTGTTTTTATATTTTCAGATTACAAAAACCTATATCTACCATCCATATCGCACTTGTATCACCATCTCTTCGTCGAACTAGTGCACCTATACAATTTACCATTGTATTGGGTGTGTTGGGGACACAAGAGACTCTTTGTTATTTGGTTGCAGGGTTGCTTGGGAGAGACCATCTTCATCCTACGCCTCCCACGGATTGATAAACCTTAGGTCATCCACTTGAGGGAAATTTGCTACTGTCCTACAAACCTCTGCACTTGGAGGCCCAACAACGTCTACAAGAAGAAGGTTGCGTAGTAGACATCAGAGCTCTTTTGGTATGCCACTGTGAATAATTTGCCATAATATTTTCTAGCAATTTAGTGGCTTCACCCAAAGTAATTTCCATAAAAGTGCCACCCACGGCGGAATCTAAAAGATTTCTAGAAACAAAATTCAATCCCGCATAAAAAATTTGTATGACCATCCAAAGATTTAAACCATGAGTAGGACAATTTCTTAGCATCAATTGCATTCCCAAGATTGCGCAACATGTTCGTGCTCAAGTTGCTTAAAATTCATGATTTGCGTCCTAAGGGAAATAATTTTCGCGGGCGGAAAATACTTAGTAATAAAAGCATCTTTGCACTTATCCCAAGAATCGATACTATTGCGAGGCAAAGAAGAAAACCAAAATTTTGCACAATCTCGCAAAGAAAACGGGAATAATTTCAACATCACAATATCATTGTCCACATCTTTTTTATTTTGCATATCACATAATTCCCCGAATGTGTTAAGATGGGACGTGGCATCTTCACTAGGAGTACCGAAAAATTGATCTTTCATAACAAGATTCAACAAAGCGGCATTAATATCACTAGACTCCGCACTAGTGGCGGGAGGAGCAATCGGAGTACTAATAAAATCATTGTTGTTGGTATTGGAGAAATCACACAACTTGGTGTTCTCTTGATTCATCGTGACTACGCAACAAGATTGCACTCAAAAACAGATCTGACGAGAAAGCGGTGAACGAAAAAGAGGGCGAATAAAATGGCAAATTTTATGAAGTGGGGGAGAGGAAAATGAGAGGCAAATGGCAAATAATGTAAATTGCAATGAGATGAGATTTGTGATAGGAACCTGGTGGATGTTGATGATGTCTCCCCGGCAACGGCGCCAGAAATTGGCACGTAGCCGGGAGACTATCTTGACTTGATCCCCCCCCCGGCAACGGCGCCAGAAATTCCTTTTGATGCGGCTTGAAATACGTCGGTATTTCCCCAAAGAGGAAGGGATGATGCAGCACAGCTACAGTAGGTATTTCCCTCAGTGATGCACTGGTGCGCGTCGGTCCTAAACAAACGGTTTTTTACCCCTTTCCGCGGCGGCATTTGGAACCGTCGCCAAGTGAGTGTGGGCGATAGGGGGGTCCTTCCCACACGACCCAGAAACCGTCGGGGATATGCCCTCCTCGCAGACACGTTCGGCAAAATGAGGTCGAGTGCGACCGGCGAGCACTCAAATACGGAAATACAGTAGAGCTAAAAAAATACAATTATACGGCGAAATTGTTTCGGTCGCAAGTACATCCCACACAGTCAGTCCCCGCTAAACGTTTTCGTTCGTATACACATCCCACACAGTCGCTCCAAGGAAATGGTTTCTGTTCACAGGTACATGACACACAATTTTTCCCGTTAAATCGTTTGCGTTATTGAATGTAGCACACACGGTCTGTAGAAGAAACTGTGTGGCAAAGGTTGTCCATGACACACAGTTTTTATGTGGTAAACGTTTGCGCAAGGTGGCCTAACGCAAACAGTTTTCAAGAGAAAGTCGTGTGTGATTGTTCATTGATCCAACACGGTTTATTCCTAGAAACTGTGTGCGTTGCCTGAGGTCATCGCCCACGGTATTTTTTCAACAACCGTTTGCAATATCAAAACCCAATTAGTAGGCTAATTCGCCATTAGCAGGCTAATTGCCCTATTATTAATAATCCATTTATTAATCTAATTGACATTCATATTAAGCACACAATATATTTCATTTCCATATTAAGGAAGCAGAATTTCATAATTGAAATACATAAGAGTACAACATGATATAGCTTCAGCACTCAGCTACCCCATTACACAACTGCACCAGCAGCAAGTTCCACATGCAACATGTAGAACCTTTCGAAATTAGCATCATAGACGGTATATAGACAGATGCATCTCATCTGGAAAACTGCTGAAGCAGAAGGCGAATATTGAGCCTTCATTCATGTTGAAGCTCTTTGCAACTTTAGGCCAGTGCCTGTGGATGATTAACTGTCCATCCTTCGACCTCTTCAGGAACACTTCAATATTGAACCATGGGTGTTGTATGAAAACCTTCCTCGCCTCCTGACCATAGAGGTGGTTTGAGAGGTAATCATCAGTGAACTACTTCAGAAAGGCCTGAAAACAAGGATGTGCATAAATATCTTCTCTATATTGGAAATGGGGCAAAGGTATAAAAAAGGCAAGGTATAATAGTTAGTACCATCTTTTAGTGAACTGATGTCTTCTTCATTGTGCGGACAAAGATCTTGTTGTTTTTTCTCGCTAATTTCTTTATCCTAACAATCTTTCTGAGTTTTGTTGATTTGATTGATATTCATGGACAACTCATTTCCCCATATGCAAAAAGGGTCGAACAGTGGGTCAAAACCTCTGACAGCAGGACCTACATGTGCAAGACCAAATTTTTAAATACCAAAATATTAGAATGGTTCCTGAGATTGCACAATAATGTGCTATTAGACAACGGACCATGCACGTGCTAACCTCGATTGTAAACCTCAGTGCTTCCCATTGTTTCCCTGCAACACATATAAGGTAGTTAGTCATCAGGTTAAGTAAGGGTTCGCATGCTATCAGTAAAATATGTTGATGAAAAATAAGCACATTGTAGATTCATCAGATTAATTGAAGCCACACGGAAAACCCATTTACCCAAACCAAGCATGATTAAGAACTAGGAAATATAGCACTTGTATATGTTTCTCATGTATTAAGTGCAGCCAAATTCGATTTATTCCTCACATGCACAACAATACAAAATCCTACCCACGACAATTGGACATCGCATTGCAGAATTGAACCAAGCAGTTAACTAAACACCACAACAAATGAACCAAACATTAACTGAGCACCACATTGCACAATATAACATTGAACCAAGCAGTTAACTAAACACCACAACAAATGAACCAAACATTAACTGAGCACCACATTGCACAATATAACATACTCCTAATAGAAGATCAGAGAGATAACCAAACAGTTAACTATAGCCAATTGTAGCAATTGAATTTGTTTCTCATGTATTTACTACAGACAAATTCAATTTATTCCTCACATGGTATACAATAACAGAATGCACCCACAATTTTGTAAAGATAAATTCGATTTATTTCTCACATGGAAGACAATACAAAATTGCAGCCTGAAGAATTGAACATCACATTTGTAGAATTGAACCAAACAGTTAACTGAAGACGACAACTAATTAACAAAATAGTTAATAACTGAGCACCACACTGCACGACATATAGAACATATACACTAGAGCAACAGATTGCATGGTGAAATTAGATAGCACAATTCACTAGATTTTGTGAAGGAAAGGCAGGAGCAGCACACGCAACGGGTAAACTGAGCATGCTTAACCGGCATAGCTAGCAATTGGCAAGGTGCTCCTCCAAGATCTGGGGGTCGGCACGAATGGCAGCCATCGCGACCTCATCCACGCGTGCGGCCGCGATTTGCTTCTCCGCTGCCAAATGCTCATTGAGGTCCTGGCTATATTGTGTGCACCATGGCTTAGGCCGGCGCTTATTTGGTGGAGGGGTCGGTGATTTGGTGGAAGGTGTCGCGCTCGCATGTGGGATGTGGGTGGAGAAGGAGGATGCGGGTTGGGTGTAGACTACCTGCCTGGATAGAGAAGGCCGAGCAGCGTGAAGGAGGGTCACCGGCGAGGAGGCGGCTGCGCTGCAAGCAAGGAGTGAAGGTTTCAACTCTAAAGGAAGGCGGAAATAGGGGATATGTGGCTTTTGGTAAGGGGGGGCGGGGAGGTAGATATTTCTACGGAAGCTGAAAATTTGGAATCACTTCAGCCAAAAAACTGGCGCGCAAAGTGTCATCAGACACGGTCCCTTATTCAGAACTGTGTACAATATGTGGATATCACAAACAATTCAGATAGCTTAACCCGTACGTGATGAGTTTGAACATCAAAAGTTTTGGTTCGAATTTCCATGGTTACAGTGGTTATCCACTTCATTGCATAATTTGGGTACACAAAGGAGACTACAGCACACCCACACTTCTTACTCAAACAAGTTCAGCAATTAAACAAAGCTAGCTGACCTAAACATTACTCTAACAAATTAAAGACCGGCGCTATTAATTAAACAAAACAAACAGTACTACTACGACTATGTTGATTTTGTTTCAACTACATGCATGAACATGTGCCAAGTCAAGCCACTCGAATCGTTCAAAGGAGGATACCACCCTATCATACCACATCACAACCATTTCAATTGCATGTTGGCACGCAAGGTAAACCATTATAAACTCCTAGCTACTCAAGCATGGCATGAGCAACTATAATCTCTAATTGTCATTGCAAACATGTTTCATTCATAATAGGATGAATCAGGAACGAAGAACTAATCATATTTACAAAAACAAGATAGGTCGAGTTCATACCAGCTTTTCTCATCTCAATCAGTTCATCATATATCGTCATTATTGCCTTTCACTTGCATGACCGAACGGTGTGGATAATAATAATAGTGCACGTGCATTGGACTAAGCTGGAATCTGCAAGCATTTAATACATAGGAGAAGACAAGGTAATATGGGCTCTTGGTTAAATCAACAATAATGCACATGAGAGCCACTCAACATTTTCATCATGGTCTTCTCCTCTCGACCCCCAAAGAAAAGAAAGGAAATAAAACTATTTACACGGGAAAGCTCCCAACAAGCAAAAGAAGAACGAGAAATCTTTTTGGGTTTTCTTTTAATTATTACTACTACAGGCATGGAAAGTAAACTAGCTAAAAGCTACAACTATTTTTTTTTGTTTTCCTTAAGGTTTTTCAAACACACAAGAAGAAAGCGAGAAAAAGGAAAATAACCTAGCATGGATAGTACAATGAAAAAGTATGAGCACCGACAACTGGCATGAGTGTGTGAAGATGAATGTAATGTCAGTGAGAAATACGTACTCCCCCAAGCTTATGCTTTTGGCCTAGGTTGGTCGATGGCCACGGCTGGCTTGGCGGATATCCGAAGTTGTAACTGGGGTCGTACTGAGATGCAGCAGCTACTGCCTCACGAGCTGCAGCTTGGAGGCGAGCTACTTCTGCCCTCCTCTCGTACTCGTTTGCCTCCTCCCTCGTTATGACATATCTCCCCTTTGCCTGAAAGCCAAAGAAAGTAGGAGCGGGGAGAGCAATATGGACAGCGCGACGTCTGTCAAATATTAGTCGGTACTATAGATGCTGTTCATTCCTCTCAATAAACTAATGGCGAACCGTAGCATTAAAATCTAGATAAGCAGGAGGTAACTCCATATCATTTTCATGTATGGGTACATCAAGATAATTAGCTACACGAGTTGCACAAATTTCACCAAACAAATCTCCATTAATACTGTTATGATGAAACCTTCGTGCAACAATAGCCCCCAAGTTATATTGTTTATCACCTAATACCGCACTCTTGGGAACACTAAGATCGGGAACGCACATGTGACATGCCTCATCCTTACCGTTAATACATCTACCTATAAAGAGAGCAAAATAATGTATGGCAGGAAAATGGATGCTCCCTATGGTAGCTTGCGTGATTTCTCTAGATTCCCCCACAGTTATACTAGCAAGAAAGTCTTTATATTCAGATTTGCGAGGTTCATTAGCATTGCCCCACTGTGGGAGTTTACAAGCAGTATTAAAATCTTCTAAGTCCATGGTATAAGATTTATCGTAAAGATCAAATAGGACGGTGTGAGAATTGCGTGACGATGTAAATTTAAACCTCCTCACAAAGGAATCAGTTAGGTAGTAATATTGGGGGCACTTATCTGACACGAATCCCTCAAGTTCAGCATTACGCACATACGCGTCAAATTCCTCCTTAATTCCTGATTGGACCATAAAATCTTCTAACGGCCATTCACATGGCCGCACTTGAGTTTCTCTTGGTAGTTCATAGTCTGGCTCACGTATCGCGAGCCTGGGTCCTTGCTTCTTTGAGGAACCACCTTGGTACATTTTCCTAAACATATTTCTTCCTCTAAAAAATTTCTGAAATTTTTAGTGACTCAAAATAAAAGTGAACCAAACTCAACAAGATTGATAGCAACTACTCCCACAAGTGCCTAGAGGCTATATCATGCATTAGAACTAGTTGGGACCAAATAAATTTGACATGCAAGCTCAAGAACAGGGTCACCTAAGCAGCAAAAATTTGCAATAAATAAAGCACTAGAACAAAAACTAATTGGACCATTGGAGGAGTCACATACCGAAGAACAATCCCCCAAAGCAGTTTTGTGAATTGAGCTTTGAGCAAGGAGATCGAAAATCGCAGCAAAATGAGCTAGAACACGGGTTTGAGCTAGGTGGGGATTTTTTCTAGAGGAAGACGAAGTGTGTGGGTGCAGGAATAAGTGGAGGGGGCCACGTGGGGCCCATGAGGCAAGGGGCGCGCCCCAGGGGGGTGGGCGCGCCCTGGACCCTCGTGGCCAGGTGGTTGCCCCCTCTGGTGTGTTCTCAGTGCCAAATATTCTTAAATATTCTAGAAAAAATCAAATTTCATTTTCAGGGCATTTTGAGAACTTTAATTTTTGGGGTATTTTTTTATTGCACGGATAATTCAGAAAACAGACAGAGAGTACTATTTTTGCTTGATTTAATCTAAATAACAGAAAGTAAAAGGAGGGTACACAGCGTTGTGCTTTCTAACTTCATCCATCGCATGCTCATCAAAAGGAATCCACTAACAAGGTTGATCAAGTCTTGTTAACAAACTCATTCCGAATCGCATGAAACCGGAGAATTTTCGAATAGCACTAAGTTACCTCAACGGGGATATGCACATCCCCAACAATAAGAATATCATATTTCTTCTTGACAGTAGGAAGAGGAAATTCAAAACCTCCAATAGTAATTGTTGAAAATTTTCCAATAGAATTTATACTGTGGACTTGAGGTTTTTTCCTCGGGAAGTGTACCGTATGCTCATTACCATTAACATGAAAAGTGACATTGCCTTTGTTGCAATAAATAACGGCCCCTACAGTATTCAAAAAGGGTCTACCAAGGATAATCGACATACTATCGTCCTCGGGAATATCAAGAAAAACAAAATTCGTTAAAATAGTAACGGTTGCAACCACAACAGGCACATCCTCACAAATACCGACTGGTATAGCAGTTGATTTATCGGCCATTTGCAAAGATATTTCAGTAGGTGTCAACTTATTCAAATCAAGTCTACGATATAAAGAGAGAGGCATAACACTAACACCGGCTCCAAGATCACATAAAGCAGTTTTAACATAGTTTCTTTTAATGGAGCATGGTATAGTTGGTACTCCTGGATCTCCAAGTTTCATAGGTATTCCACCTTTAAAAGTATAATTAGAAAGCATGGTGGAAACTTTAGCTTCCGGTCTTTTTTTCTTTTATTAGTAAAAATATCTTTCATATACTTAGCATAAGGATTCATTTTAAGCATATCAGTCAAACGCATACGCAAAAGGATAGGTCTAATCATTTCAGCAAAGCGCTCAAAATCCTCATCATCCTTTTTCTTGGATGGTTTAGGAGGAAAAGGCATGGGTTTCTCAACCCATGGTTCTCTTTCTTTAGTGTGCTTCCTAGCAACGAAGTCTCTCTTATCATAACATTGATTCTTTGATTGTGGGTTATCAAGATCAACAGCAGGTTCAATTTCTACATCATTGTTATTGCTAGGTAGAGTAGCTACATGAACATCATCATTAACATTGTCACTAGGTTCATGTTCATTACCAGATTGTGTTTCAGCATCAGAAATAGAAATATCATTGGGATTCTCAGGTGGGTCAACAACAGGTTCACTAGAAGCATGCAAAGTCCTATCATTTTTCTTTTTCTTCTTTTTAGAAGAACTAGGTGCATCAACATTAGTTCTCTGAGAATCTTGCTCGACTCTCTTAGGGTGGCCCTCAGGATACAAAGGTTCCTGAGTCATTTTACCCCCTCTAGTCACAACTCTAATAGCATTATCATTTTTCTTATTATTTAATTCATTGAGCAAATCATTTTGAGCTTTAAGCACTTGTTCTACTTGAGTGGTAACCATAGAAGCATGTTTACTAATGAGTTTAAGTTCACCTTTAACTCTAGACATATAATCACTCAAGTGTTCAATCATATAAGCATTACGTTTCAATTGTCTACCAACATAAGCATTGAAGATTCCTTGTTTAACAATAAAATTATCAAACTCATCCAAGCATTGGCTAGCGGACTTATAACAAGGAATATCACCTTCATCAAATCTATAGAGAGAATTTACCTTTACTACCTGTGTCGGGTTGTCAAGACCATGTATTTCTTCAATAGGTGGTAAATTCTTAACATCTTCAGCTTTAATACCCTTTCCTTTCATTGGTTTCTTTGCCTCTTGCATATCTTCGGGACTGAGAAATAGAATACCCCTTTTCTTCGGAGTTGGCTTAGGAGTTGGTTCAGGAAGTGTCCAATCATTTTCATTACTAAACATATTATTCAATAGCAATTCAGTTTGATCAACAGTTCTTTCCCTGAAAACACAACCAGCACAACTATCCAGGTGGTCTCTGGAAGCATCGGTTAGTCCATTATAAAAGATATCAAGTATTTCATTTTTCTTAAGAGGATGATCAGGCAAAGCATTAAGTAATTGGAGAAGCCTCCCCCAAACTTGTGGGAGACTCTCTTCTTCAATTTGCACAAAATTATATATTTCCCTTAAGGCAGCTTGTTTCTTATGAGCGGGGAAATATTTAGCAGAGAAGTAATAAATCATATCCTGGGGACTACGCACACAACCAGGATCAAGAGAATTAAACCATGTTTTAGCATCACCCTTTAATGAGAACGGAAATAATTTATGGATATAGTAGTAATGAATTTTTTCCTCATGAGTAAATAGGGTGGCTATATCATTCAATTTAGTAAGATGTGCCACAACAGTTTCAGATTCATAGCCATAGAAAGGATCATATTCAACCAAAGTAATTATCTCAGGGTCGACAGAGAAATCATAATCCTTATCGGAAATACATATAGGTGAAGTAGCAAAAGCAGGGTCATATTTCATTCTAGCATTCAAAGATTTTTCTTTTAACTTAGTTAATAATTTCTTAAGATCATATCTATCATTGCAAGCAAGAAAGTCTCTAGCAGTTTCTTCATCCATAACATAACCCTCAGGCACAACAGGCAATTCATATCTCGGGGAGAATCTTCATCATCACTTTCATCAATATTATCGGTTTCAATAATTTCATTCTCTCTATCCCTAGCAAGTTGTTCATCAAGAAATTCACCTAGTGGCACAATATTATCAAGCATAGAAGTAGTTTCATCATAAGCATCATGCATAGCAGAAGTGGCATCATCAATAATATGCGACATATCGGAATTAATAGCATAAGCAGGTTTAGGTGTCGCAAGCTTACTCAAAACAGAAGGAGAATCAAGTGCAGAGCTAGATGGCAGTTCCTTACCTCCCCTCATAGTTGAGGGATAAATCTTGGTTTTCTCGTCTTTCAAATTCCTCATAGTGATCAGCGGATATAAATCCCAAGTGACTCAAAGAATAGAGCTATGCTCCCCGGCAACGGTGCCAGAAAATAGTCTTGATAACCCACAAGTATAGGGGATCCCAACAGTTTTCGAGGGTAGAGTATTCAACCCAAATTTATTGATTCGACACAAGGGGAGCTAAAGAATATTCTCAAGTATTAGCAGTTGAGTTGTCAGTTCAACCACACCTGGAAAACTTAATATATGCAGCGAAGTATTTAGTAGCAAAGTAGTATGGAAGTAATGGTAACGGTGGAAAAAGTATCAGTAGCAGCTTTGTAGTGATTGTAACAGTGGCAACGGAAAAGTAACTAAGCAAAGATCAATATGTGAAAAGCTCGTAGGCATTGGATCAGTGATGGATGATTTTGTCGGATGCGATTCCTCATGCAACAGTTATAACATAGGGTGACACAGAACTAGCTCCAGTTCATCAATGTAATGTAGGCAAGTATTCCGAATATAGTCATACGTGCTTATGGAAAAGAACTTGCATGACATCTTTTGTCCTACTCTCCCGTGGCAGCGGGGTCCTATTGGAAACTAAGGGATATTAAGGCATCCTTTTAATAGAGTACCGGACCAAAGCATTAACACATAGTGAATACATGAACTCCTCAAACTACGGTCATCACCGGGAGTGGTCCCGATTATTGTCACTTCGGGTTTGGAAAAGTAGATACGATGGAGATGTATCACTCGGCTATAATCGACCCCTACTACACGAAGATGAAGCAAGAGAGCAATAAGGACAAGAACACCTGGCATAGTGTGTGGCATAAAAGACTGGATGAACACCATGTCAAGTACGCGGCCATGGACGCGTACACAAGCTACGAGATGTGCAGGCGGATCGTTGACATGAGGAACTGTCTTCTTCCTGACCCAGAAGAGGGATCGAGCCACATAGCAGTGGCGGGATGATGACCCACAAGTATAGGGGATCTATCGTAGTCCTTTAGTTAAGTAAGAGTGTCGAACCTAACGAGGAGCAGAAGGAAATGATAAGCGGTTTACAGCAAGGTTTTCTCTACAAGCACTGAAATTATAGGTAACAGATAGTTTTGTGATAAGATGATTTGTAACGAGCAACAAGTAACAAAAGTAAGTAAAGTGCAGCAAGGTGGCCCAATCCTTTTTGTAGCAAAGGACAAGCCTGGACAAACTCTTATATAAAGAAAAGCGCTCCCGAGGACACATGGGAATTATCGTCAAGCTAGTTTTCATCACGTTCATATGATTCGCGTTCGGTACTTTGATAATTTGATATGTGGGTGGACCGGTGCTTGGGTGCTGTCCTTACTTGGACAACCATCCCACTTATGATTAACTCCTATTGCAAGCATCCGCAACTACAAAAGAAGTATTAAGGTAAACCTAACCATAGCATGAAACATATGGATCCAAATCAGCCACTTACGAAGCAACGCATAAACTAGGGTTTAAGCTTCTGTCACTCTAGCAACCCATCATCTAATTATTACTTCCCAATGCCTTCCTCTAGGCCCAAATAATGGTGAAAAGTGTCATGTAGTCGACGTTCACATAACACCACTAGAGGGTAGACAACATACATCTCATCAAAATATCGAACGAATACCAAATTCACATGACTACTAATAGCAAGACTTCTCCCATGTCCTCAGGAACAAACGTAACTACTCACAAAGCATATTCATGTTCATAATCAGAGGAGTATTAATATGCATATAGGATCTATATGCATATAGGATCTAAACATATGATCTTCCACCAAATAAACCAACTAGCATCAACTATAAGCAGTAATCAACACTACTAGCAACCTACAGGTACCAATCCCAGACTTGGAGACAAGAATTGGATACAAGAGATGAACTAGGGTTTGAGAGGAGATGGTGCTGGTGAAGATGTTGATGGAGATTGGCCCCCTCCCGATGAGAGGAGCGTTGGTGATGACGATGGCGATGATTTCCCCCTCCCGGAGGGAAGTGTCCCCGGCAGAACAGCTCCGCCGGGGCCCTAGATTGGTTCCGCCAAGGTTCCGCCTCGTGGCGGCGGAGTCTCATCCCGAAAGCCTGCTTATGATTTTTCTTCGGATGAAAGACTTCATATAGCAGAAGATGGGCACCGGAGGGCCAACAGGGGGCCCACGAGGCAGGGGCGCGCCCAGGGGGGTAGGGCGCGCCCCCCACCCTCGTGGCCAGGGTGTGGGCCCTCTATGGTATTTCTTCCGCTCAGTATATTTTATTATTTCCAAAAACAACTTCCGTGGAGTTTCAGGACTTTTGGAGTTGTGCAGAATAGGTCTCTAATATTTGCTCCTTTTCCAGCCCAGAATCCCAGCTGCCGGCATTCTCCCTCCTTATGTAAACCTTGTAAAATAAGAGAGAATAGGCATAAGTATTGTGACATAATGTGTAATAATAGCCCATAATGCAATAAATATTGATATAAAAGCATGATGCAAAATGGACGTATCAACTCTCCCAAGCTTAGACCTCGCTTGTCCTCAAGCGGAAGCCGATAACGATAAATATGTCCACATGTTTAGAGGTAGATGTGTCGATAAAATAAAATACGGACATGAGGGCATCATGATTATTCTCATAACAGCAACATATATGGATAATATCATATGATCTCTTATGCTCAAGTAATAATCGTGGTTACAGAATTTTAATCGGACACAGAGAAAGGTAGGGGCTTATAGTTTTGCCTCGCAACCTTTTACCTCAAGGTTAATGTCAACAATAATAGTTCATGCTAACTTACATCCGATTAGATATATATATCAGGATCTTTCCAACACACTGTGCTTGCCAAAGGATAAAATGTAAAAAGGAAAGGTGAAATCACCATGACTCTTGCATAAGGTAGAAGATAAAAGTAAAAGATAGGCCCTTCGCAGATGTTGCCATGCGCTTTCAGGGTTGGATGCACAAAATCTTAATGCAAAAGAACGTCACTTTATATTGCCACTTGTGATATGGACCTTTATTATGCAGTCTGTCCCTTTTATTTCTTCCACATCACAAGATCGTATAAAGCTTATTTCCTCCACACTAATCAATCATACATATTTAGAGAGCAATTTTTATTGCTTGCACCGATGACAACTTACTTGAAGGATCTTACTCAATCTATAGGTAGATATTGTGGACTCTCATGGCAAAACTGGGTTTAAGGGTTTTTTGGAAGAACAAGTAGTATCTCTACTTGGTGCAAAGAATTTGGCTAGCATGAGGGGGAAAGACAAGCTCAACATGTTGGATGATCCATGACAATATACTTTATCTCAGATATAAGAAAACATAACCCATTACGTTGTCTTCCTTGTCCAACATCAACTATTTAGCATGTCATATTTTAATGAGTGCTCACAATCATAAAAGATGTTCAAGATTGTACATTTATATGTGAAAGCTCTCTTTCTTTATTACTTCCTATTAATTGCAACGATGACCAAAGCTATGTTTGTCAACTCTCAACAACTTTTAATCATCATACTCTTTCTATGTGAAGTCATTACTCTCCATAAGATCAATATGATCTCTTTGTTTTTTTTTTCTTTTTTTTTCTTTTATTCCCTCAAGATCATGGCAAAATAATCAAGCCCTTGACTCAACACTAATCTTTATTATATAGCTCACGGACTCGATTACATAGAGGGATCATAAAGCAAAACTCAAAACTAAATCATACTAAAGCTTTATTCTACTAGATCAAAATAATACTAAAAGGATCGAACTAAGAAAAACGGTAAAGATAGGAGTGTGATGGTGATACGATACCAGGGCACCTTCCCCATGCTTGGCAATTGCCAAGGGGAGTGCCCATACCCATATGATTATGTCTCCTTTGTTGGTGAAGAAGATGGTGGAGTTGTTGATGATGGGTAGTCGCTCATCGAGCGCAAGAGATCCTCCAACTTGCGGATAATGCCCTTGAGTGTGACGATATGCTCCTTCAACAAAATATTTTCACATGTGAGATACTTGTTTTGTATACGAGCTAACTCAATCATCTTGAAAGCTTCGATCTCAGTTGGGGTAAGAAGATTGTGATCAAGTTGAAGGGTGTCTTCTGCTGCCAGAACTTGGTCCTCCATGGCCTTCTTGATCCCTTCATCCTTGTTGATCTCCAGGGGTTCTTCCCTCTTCAGCTCTATCTTCATCAGCCAAGCATCGTTGTCACCATTGTAGGAGGAGGGGGACGACATGATGCCTGGCCTTGACAACCCTGACAGAAAACAACTCGAAACAAGAACAGAGGACAACTGCGTGATACGGGAGTCAAAACCTTCGGGAGATCATATAATGAATTTTTAGCGACCAAAATACGTATCGTGCAAGAAAACGGAGTCCGGAGAGCACACGAGATGCCCACGAGGCAGGGGCGCGCCCAGGGGGTAGGGCGCACCCTCCACCCTCGTGGAGGCCTCGTGTCCTTCCTGGACTGCTTCTTATTTTTCTATTTTTCTAAATATTCCAAAACGGAGAAAAATTGCCATTAGTACTGTTTTGGAGTCGGTTTACTTACCGTACCACATACCTATTCCTTTTTGGAGTCTGAAACGTTCTGGCAAGTGTCCCTTATGTATTCCTCCGGGGTTACGGTTTCAATAACATTGGTTTCAACATTTATAGGATTACCTGAGATATAATGTTTAATTCTTTGACCGTTCACCACCTTCGGATTTGTGCCCTCAAAGTTGTTGATTTTTATGGCATCGGAATGATAGACCTCCTCGATAACGTAAGGACCTTCCCATTTAGAGAGAAGTTTTCCTGCAAAAAATCTTAAACGAGAGTTGTATAGCAATACATAATCACCTACATTAAACTCACGCTTTTGTATTCTTTTGTCATGCCATCTTTTAACTTTTTCTTTAAACAATTTTGCATTCTCATAGGCTTGGGTTCTCCATTCATCAAGTGAGCTAATGTCAAATAACCTCTTCTCACCGGCAAGTTTGAAATCATAATTGAGCTCTTTAATAGCCCAATATGCCTTATGTTCTAATTCGAGAGGTAAGTGACATGCTTTTCCATAAACCATTTTATACGGAGACATTCCCATAGGATTTTTATATGCAGTTCTACAAGCCGATAATGCATCATCAAGTTTCTTGGACCAATTCTTTCTAGATCTATTAACAGTCTTTTGCAAAATTAATTTGAGTTCTCTATTACTCAATTCTACTTGACCACTAGACTGTGGGTGATATGGAGATGCAATTCTATGATTAACATCATACTTAGCAAGCATTTTACGAAAGGCACCGTGAATAAAATGTGAACCACCATCAGTCATTAAATATCTAGGGACTCCAAACCTCAAAAGAATAACTTCTTTAAGCATCTTAATAGAGGTGTTATGATCAGCACTACTAGTTGGAATAGCTTCTACCCACTTAGTAACGTAATCAACAGCAACTAAAATATGTGTATATCCATTAGAGGCAGGAAACGGTCCCATATAATCAAAGCCCCAAACATCAAATGGTTCAATAACAAGTGAATAATTCATAGGCATTTCTTGACGTCTACTAATATTACCAATTCTTTGACATTCATCACAAGATAAGACAAACTTACGGGCATCCTTGAAGAAACTAGGCCAATAAAAACCGGATTGCAATACCTTATGTGTAGTTCTATCTCCCGCGTGGTGTCCTCCATAAGCCTCGGAGTGACACTTGCGTAGGATCTATTCCTGTTCATGCGCAGGTACACAACGTCTAATAACACCATCTACTCCTTCTTTATAAAGATGTGGGTCATCCCAGAAGTAATGTCTTAAATCATAGAGGTAAGGGGTAATGATCTTTTTAGTAGCTTTATTTGATTTGCGGAAATCAATTACCACCCTATAACTTGTAATAATTCTTTGCGGAATCAATTCATCTTTATCATTAGGAACGACAGTTATACCTCCCTTCTTAGGGACACAATGGACAGGACTTACCCAAAAGATTCACAAAAAGAAGCTACTATCTCAGAGTCAAGTCCATATTTAGTGCTAAATTTACGGAAAACATCGGTATCCATAAAAGATTTAACACAATCAAACTTAGGTGTCATACCTGACTCCTTACCTTCGTCGAGGTCCCAATCTTCAGAGTTGCGTTTAATTATTTCCAATAAATCCCATTTGAATTCAATAGTCTTCATCATAAAAGAGCCAGCACAAGAAGTATCGAGCATGGTGCGATTGTTATCAGAAAGCCGAGCATAAAAATTTTGAATAATAATTTCTCTTGAGAGCTCATGATTGGGGCATGAATATAACATTGACTTAAGCCTCCCCCAAGCTTGAGCGATGCTTTCTCCTTCGCGAGGCCAAAAATTATATATATAATTACTGTCGGTGTGGAAAGACAGCTATGGGATCACGAGAATCCCTACTACAGTTGTTGGGGCGCAGGGTTGCAAGAAGAGCAGGATCAGTAGTCAGCACAAGGATCGTTTACCCAGGTTCGGGCCGCGAGGATGCGTAAAACCCTAGTCCTGCTTTGGTGGGTGTATTTCAGAGAGTTCTTGAGCTCTCGAACTAGCTATGGTGAGTGCGTGGTTCCAAAGAGCCGAATCCTCCTCCAGTATGCCATGGGCCTCCTTTTATAGGCGAAAGGGGCTGCCACAGTGGCATACAGGAGTTGGAAAGGCGTACAGTATTGCGAGCTTAACGCTCATGTTACAGGACAAGTCGCATTTAATGCGCCGCTGAGGTGTCCACTAGCTTTATCGGGGACGAGGACGAGGCCCGTCCCGTCCGTCACCGCTTCTCCTCGCTTTGACACACGCCCTGGCCAGCGATGCGTGCGGCGCCATGTAGGCAGGCAGGCAGCTGAGGTGGCGCGGTGGTAGGGTCTTCACGAAGATCTGCATGCCGCCACGCAGGCGCCTGCTGAGTTGGCCTGGAAGCTGCATGTTGCCACGTAGGTGCCTGCCCAGCTGGTTTGGGCTGGCAACTACATGCGAACGGTGGTGGAGACTTGGCTGGTGCGGGCCTGGCAGCGGCCCTGCTAGCGTCTTCGGCGAGAGCCTTGCCGGGGGGCGGCAAGGGGCTCGTCGTGGCGCGTTGTCGTCCCCGGCAAGCGTGGCTCTCCTCGGCAAGGATCTTGCCGAGGATCGCTGTCTTCTAATCTCCATCTGATCTTGAATATGTCTTCACAAAGATCTGCATGCCACCACAGAGGCGCCTCCCGAGCCCTGGCCCCACGTGGCTGATGTTGCTGGGGACGTGGGCTCAAGGTGGCTCGCCCTGTTGACGTTTGGGCGCGCTGCCCCGGCAAGGGTCTTGCCGGGGGGAACTGCTCCGCCCCTCTGCTTCTTTGCGTTCTTGGTCTTGGCGTTGCTCTGGCTATCTTGGGCTTCGGTTTTGCCTTGGTTCACCTCCCCTACTCTGCTTGGTGTGGCCGTGCGCGCGGCTCCGACTGCCCGTGCATAGGTAAAGGGGTACAAAGGTGTGCCCCTTCTTTTGTACACCGACAAGGGCCCCCGGGCCTGGGCCACACATAAGCACGACACGTTGTTGGGCTAGGCCCAAAACGGTGTGCGGGCAGGCGGGGCGGTTTTCACCGCGGTAAAACTTTTCGCGCGCTGCGCTTCCCACGACCCGCGTTGAATGCGCGACGTGGAGGGGCGCGCGTGACGTGGGCGGCATGCGTGGGGCGGTTCCTGCACGCATGCGTCACATCGTAGTAAATGGGCAGCTCGCGCCTTCCCCATGAAAGGAAGGAGGCGTGGAGGCCCATCTTATTTACTGCACGGGGCCGAGTTGCGGTCTTCAAGGCGTCCACACCCCACGATTCACGGGGTGGGGAGAGGTCGCTTCACCCGTCCCCTCGATTCTGCACATTTGACACGCATCCTCCATGCGCTTGGGGTGGCAAGCAGTGGAGGCGGGAAACCGGGCCGTCGCTGGTTGGGCAGCGGGTCGGTCTCGATTCGTTGTGCCTCTGGTGGCTGGATTGGCCGAGTGGGGCGGCCGAGCCCCGACCCCGCCCCTTTATAAGGAGGGGGAAGGGGGGATGGCATCCCGAACTCTTCTGTCATCTGTCTCCTCCTGCTTCCGCTTCTTCCTTCCACTCGCCATGGAGAAAGGGAATCCTGGCCTTCGTCGGTGGCGGCGAGGGTCGCCGCTCGATAGTGCGTCCCTCCCCCTCTTGAGCCCGTGGTGGTGGAGCCGGCCGCGAGGGGAAGGGGGAGGGGGCGAGGCCGTGGGCGTGGCCGGGGCAGAGGTCATAGTGCTCGGGGAAGAGGAGGACGGGGCGGCGCGCCGGCTTCGCCCCCGCCAACGTTGCCTTTTCCGATGGAAGGCCATGTTGGAGATCAGCCCCGCAAGTTCTTCATCAGGCTGCGCCGGCCTCCGCGTCACCGTCTTCGTCTTCCCGCCCCATTTGCTCGGGAGATGGAGCATGACCCGCCCCAATCCCTCAAATTGCACATGAGGGGTTGTGGGAATGGGGGCACGCGGGTCGACGTCGACTTCCCGGCTCCTCGGGTCATGTACCTCCGTCGCGGATGGAAGACGTTCGCTCGCATCCACAGCCTGACGGCGGGGCTCGTCCTCTACTTCAAATTAATGGAGGACGGCCTGCTCTCCGTCAAGGTCTTCGGAGACTTCGGGACTCGCCTGAAGTGCTGTGTGGAGAGCTCCTCCGATGGAGATTCCGATGATGGAAGCTCTTCCTCGAGCGAAAGTGACGAGGAGGACAGCGGGGCAGATGACGAGGACGAGTCCGACTAGGCGTCGGACGCCCCGCGCCTGGGCGGGTGCTGCAGCAGCAGCATCTGCACCTGGCCGCTCCTTCGGCAGAGTTTTGTCGGGGGTCGGGCCAGCTCCTTGAACTTCTCGGGGTCGTCTCCTTGGGCGGCTGGCGCCGGGAGGCTGCGGAAGAGGACGAGGGCGGGCGGCAAGGCCGTCAACTCGGAGTACACGGGCACCGACGCCTTCATCGCGTATTGCCGGTCCTGCCGCCTCGTCCTCCAGCTCCTTTCCCGGCACCGTCATCACCGGCCCACCCGTGGGCGGCCACCGAGGTGTTCTCTTGGTGCTTTCTGCTGCTCGTAGCTCGCCTAGGCGCCCCTTTTGCCCTTTCGCCTCCTTGACATGCCTCCTGAGGAGAGGGACAAGAAAGGGATCACGGGCATCTCATCTCTTTTTTAATCTGTAAGCCTTCGGGCCTTTTTAAATTTAAAGCTTGTAATCCCCCTTGTTCATGTTTTTCATTCCGCACGGACTGTACCTGTGTGGGATGTTTTTTAGTGAAAAAGGGATGTTTTCCAGGTTTTTCGTTCGCGGGTAGACCCCGCGACAAGGAGCGAATCCTTGTTATAATTTAAGATAAATGTTTTTCTCCTGGCAACAGGCCTTGCCGTCCTCCACTTCGCTCGACCATTCTCGTGCCCTTGGCGGAGGCAGGGATGAAGCGGGCTTAGGCTCCTCGTTCTGCTTCCTTGCCACCGCGACTACAACCAAATCCGAGCCCAGGAGATAATCCTTGGGTATAGAAAAGGGGAGCACGGTGGCCTAGAAATAAAATGAGGTTTCACATATCCCAGTTCCGTTCCGAAATGCATGACAGAGGATGAAAGACTTATCTGGATCTGTAGCCCCCGACAACCTTGTCTTGCCGCGGTTTGATCTTTGTGTTTGCAGCCGCCGGCAATTCTGGTTTGCCGGGGTCAGGACGCCGGTCCATTTCCTTTCTTCCAAGTAGCTCAGCAGAAGTGCTCACGTGCCCTGCGAACCAAATGAGGACTGAAAAGAAACAGATAGATGCGCACTCGACCTCTAGGCTAGGGGTTAGTCGCCGCTAAGCACTATCAACCCTAACCAAGGAAGAGACTCGACCTAGCATGCATGCTATGACTTAGGGCGCCAGCGCTTCATTTATTTATGCTCAGGGTCTGCGCCTGGCTTTGTACAGAGGGTTACATGCCTTGCCGAGAAAGCTTGTACAAAAGGTGGCTTGCCAGGAGGCCCGGTAAGCCGCGCCTTATGGGTAAAACTTGCGAAGATGCTCGATGTTCCAGGAGTTGCTCACTGCGACAGCATCTTCGGTCTCCAGGCGGACTGCGTCGGGCCTGGTGACTCGTATTACCCGAGAAGGGCCTTCCCACTTTGGCGTCAACTTGTTGGAATTCTTGGCCGACTGAACGCGCTGAAGAACAAGGTCGCCTTCCTCAAAGCTTCCGGCATGAACCTTGCTGCTATGGTAGCAGCACAAGGCTTGCTGGTAGCGTGCTGCTCTCACAGCCGCACGATCTTCCTCAAGGAGCATTGCGTCATCTTGCCGCAACTGCTCTTGCTCAAGCTCATCATAAGCGAGCACTCGAGGTGACCCGTATATGAGTTCCGTGGGGAGAACTGCCTCCGCCCCATATACTAGGGAAAAGGGTGTCTGACCGGTGGCTCGATTTGGCGTCGTCCTGATTGACCAAAGAACCGCCGGCAACTCATCAATCTAGCACCTTCCACTCTTGTGCAGCTTGTCAAAGGTCTTCGTTCTCAGGCCTCGCAACACTTCAGCATTTGCCCTCTCCGCTTGGCCGTTGCTTCGTGGGTGTGCCACGGAAGCAAAACAGACCTTGCTACCGAGGTCTTGAATGTATTGCATGAAGGTGTGGCTTGTGAACTGCGTGCCGTTGTCGGTGATGACTCTGTTTGGCATACCAAAACGGCAGACCAGTCCCTTGAAGAACTTGACGGCTGACTGAGCAGTCACCTTTCTCACTGCCTCCACTTCCGGCCACTTTGTGAACTTGTCGATTGCAACGTACAAGTACTCAAAGCCCCCGATGGCGGGGGGAAAGGGCCCAGTATATCGAGCCCCCAGACCGAGAATGGCCAGGAGAGAGGGATTGTTTGAAGGGCTTGAGCTGGTTGATGAAGCTTCTTTGAATGGAACTGACACGCTTCACACTTGGTTACTAGTGCCATCGCATCCTGGTGGGCGGTGGGCCAGAAGAAACCTTACCGGAACGCCTTGCCGGCAAGGGCCCTCGACCCTATGTGGGAGCCGCATATGCCTCCATGTATCTCTGCCAACAGCTCCAGTCCTTCCTCCCGGGGGATGCACATCAGTTTCACACCGTTCGGCCTCCTCCTATACAGGACGTCATCGACGAACTGGTACAGGGCGGACCAACGGGCTACTTTCTCCGTTTCTTCCTGCTCCTCAGGAAGCTCCCCTGTTTGGAGGAATTGGACGGTATGCTGCGCCCATGCCGGAGCCTGGGGCTCGACGGCAAGGACCAAAGGCATCTCTTCCGCCATGGGAGCGGATGTCTCTACGGTCAGGGCTTGACGCCCTGCCGGAGCCAGTTGTTCTTGGGCAGGCTCAGTGTGCACGGCAACATCCTTGCCGGCCGTCCCAGGGGGGCTCGGCGGGAAGGTACTTGCCGGGACCTGATTTCCTTCGCTTGTTCTGCTCTATTGATGGTTCGACGGATGGCCGAGTTAGACGGAGCAAAAAGGTACCAGGCTCCACAGGTAGCTTGAATGTAGCACGCTTTGACAGGTAATCGGCGATGCCGTTGTCCGCTCGGGGGACGTGCTCCGCTTGGATGCCGTCAAAGCGCTCCTCCAACTTTCTCACCTCATCTGCGTAGGCCTCCATCAACACGCTCTGGTAATCCTTGTTGAACTGCCTAACAACAAGCTGCGAGTCACCCCTGACGATGAGCTTCTTAACCCCGAGGTCTGCCGCGATCCTGAGACCGGCGAGCAATCCCTCGTACTCAGCAGTGTTGTTGGTGGACATCTCCCTGGGAAAGTGCATCTGGATCACGTACTTGAGGTGCTCTTCGGTGGGTGCGACGAGCAGCACACCGGCACCGGCGCCTTGCAGCGAGAAAGCGCCATCAAAGTACATGATCCAGTCGCGGTCTACTTCCTTGCCGGGGAGAGTGGTCTCCTGGATTTCTTCGTCAGACGTTGAGGTCCATTCTGCAATGAACTCTGCCAAGACTCTGCTCTGAATTGTCGAGGTACTTTCAAACTTCAAACCGAAACTTGGTAACTCCAAGGCCCATTCCATAATCCTTCCGGTTGCATCTGGGTTATGCAGTATCCATTGCAACAGGAGGCGGGTGACGATAGTGATCTCGTGGGCTTGGAAGTAATGACGCAGCTTCCTCAAGGCCATAAGGAGGCCAAAGAGCAATTTTTGCACACCGGAGTACCTCGACCTAGCTCCCTGCAAGAGGGAGCTGACAAAGTAAACCGGGTGCTGCATCATCTTCTTCTTCTGCACCACCTCACTCGACTACGCGGACACTGCCTTGGTGGCATCAGACTCTGCCGGGGGCCTCGCCTTGCCGGCAACAGGCCCTGCCGGGGGAATCTTTGGCTTGCCATCCGCTGGTTCTGCCGCCGTCACTGCCTCCTTGCCGACCTCCCTCTGTGCCACCAGTGCAGTGCTGACCACTTGATTCGTCGCTGCCAGATACAGCAGCAACGGCTCTTGTGGTTTAGGCGCAACCAGTATTGGCGTGGAGGAAAGGTATTTCTTCAGATCCTGCAATGCTGTCTCAGCTTCTGGGGTCCACTCCATCAGGCCTGCCTTCTTCAAGATTTTGAAGAAAGGAAGGGTGTGCTCGGCGGACTTGGAGATGAATTGGCTCATGGCGGCGACGCAGCCGATGAGCCGACGCACATCCTTGATCCGCTTGGGCACTTCAATCTGCTCAATAGCCTTGATTTTGTCTGGATTTGCCTCGATCCCGCGCTGCGACACAAAGAACCCGAGAAGCTTGCCGGACGGAACACCGAAGACACACTTCTCAGGGTTCAGCTTGAGGTTGATCTTGCGCAGGTTGGCAAATGTCTCTTCCAGATCTTGCACAAGAGTTGCCCCGTCTTTGGTTTTGACCACTATGTCATCCATGTATGCTTCCATATTTCTATGGAGCTGGGGTTCAAAACCAATTTGGACTGCTCTTGCAAATGTCGAGCCAGCACTCTTCAACCCGAAAGGCATCCGTAAAAAGCAATACGTACCACATGGGGTGATGAATGTTGTCTTCTCTTCATCTTCTCTTGTCATGAAGATTTGGTGGTAGCCCGAGTAGGCATCGAGGAATGACAACAGATCACACCCGGTCGTGGAGTCGACAATCTGGTCGATGCGCGGCAACGGGAAGGGGTCCTTAGGACAAGCCTTATTGATATCTGTGTAGTCAATACACAGCCTCCACTTCCCATTTGCCTTGCGCACCACTACCGGATTGGCCAACCACGTTGGGTGGAGCGCTCCTCTCACCAAACCTGTCGCTTCCAACTTCCTAATCTTCTCTGTGATGAACTCCTGCCTTTCCAGAGCCTGCTTTCTGACCTTCTGCTTGACGGGCCGCGCATGAGGACAGACAGCTAGGTGGTGCTCAATCACCTCCCTGGGAACACCGGGGATGTCGGATGCTTGCCACGCAAACACGTCGACATTCGCCCGCAGGAAGGTGACGAGCGCGCCTTCCTATTTGCTGTCGAGGGTGGAGCCTATGGTGAAGGCCCCTCCCGTGTCATCCTCCCTGACGGACACCTTCTTGGTCTGCGGCGGCTCGGCTCTGGATTTCTTGTTCTTGCCGGTAGAACTCTCTGGCACGTCCTCGACGGTAGCACAACACTCCGAGGAGGTGCGCTTGCCGGAGTGGGTGCGCGAGGTCCCGCCGGGCTTCTTCTTCCCTCCCGGGCCTTCAGCGGCAGGAGCAGGTGCCTTGACGGTAGCTGCTGCAATTGCTTCCCGGTAGAGTTGATCGGCGGAGATCAGCGCGTCCTTCTTGTCGGAGGGGACGGAGATGATGGTCAACGGCCCGGGCATCTTTAGCATGTTGTAGGCGTAGTGTGACGCCGCCATGAACTAGGCTAGTGCCGGGCGGCCGAGGATCCCGTTGTAGGGCAAGGGGATCTCGGCCACGTCAAGATGATCCTCTCCGTCCTATAGTTCAACTCTCCTCCAAACGTCACGGGCAGGGTGACCTTCCCCTTCGGCTGGCTCCTCCCCGGATTGACCCCTTAAAATGTGCCTGTTTCCTCGAGGTCTTCATCAGGAATTTGCAGCCTTTTGATCACGACAGGTGAGATCAAGTTCAGGCCGGCCCCGCCGTCAACCAACATCTTGTTCACCTTGAGGTTGCGTATCGTTGGTGAGACCAACAATGGCAAACACCCGACCACAGTCGTGCGGTCAGGGTGCTCCTCGGCGTCAAAGATGAGGGGCGTGTTGGACCACTTCAGCGGCTTCTGAGCATCGAACGACGGCTCTGCTGCTGTAATCTCACGCGCCCACTGCTTGAGCTAGCGGTGAGAAGTATGTAGCGAGGCGCCACCATCGACGCACATGGCCTCCGTTGCCTTCTGGAACTCTTGCTCACCGGACTCGTCGTCGTCGTGATCATCGTCTTCTTGTTTCTTGTCACGGCCCCGGGCGGGCCTCTCTTGCTGGTTGTCCTTGCCAGGGCGGCTTCCTTGGCCGCCACGTTTCTTGCCGGATCCCTCAGCACCGTCCTGACCTTTCTCCTCGTCCCGCCTTTCATACTCGGCCTTTTGCTTTTCAGCAAGCAGCTCGACTTGTCGACAGTTCTAGAGGTCGTTGCCCTTGGTGCGGTGGATCTTGCAGTACTGCTTGCCGGAGCCCCTGGCTTGTCGGCAGCTGCTAAGGCCCGGCAGGCGGCGCACCCGGCAATCTCCTTGTCGGGGTCGTCTGCCTTGACCTTCTTGGTAGCGCCGGTGTCGTCAGACCCCTCGACGGCAAGTACGGCCTTGCCCTTGCGTTTCCTGTTGCAACGCCGGCCCTTCTTCGTCGTGGTGGCGGCGTCTTCGTCGGTAGAGTCGGTTTCCGCACCGGCGTCTTCGCCGGGGTACTTCCTTCCCTCTTCAGCCCGGGCGCATTTATCGGCCAGAACATAGAGCTCGGCCACATCCCTAACCCTGGTCATCGCCAGCACTTCACGCATCTTGCGGTTGTGCATGTTCTGGTGGAACGCGCTGATCACAGCGGCGTGATGAACGTCAGGGATGTTGTACTGCACCCGGCTGAACCTCTGGATGTACTTGCGCATGGTTTCCCCTTCCTTCTGGGGAATGATATGCAGATCACTGGCCTGGCCATGAGCCTGGTGGCCTCCTGTGAAGGCGCCAACGAACTCATGGCACAGATCCGACCAAGAAGAAATGGAATCCGCTGGCAAGTGCATCAACCAAGACATAACATTGGGCTTCAGCGCCAGCGGGAAATAATTGGCAAGCACCTTGTCCTCGCGAGCTCCGGCCGCCTGCATCGCGATGGTGTAGATGCTGAGGAACTCGGACGGATGGGTCTTGCCAGTGTACTTCTCGCCGACGTAGGGCTTGAACGTGTGGTGGGACGACCACTGGAACTGCCGCAGCTCACGGGTAAAGGCCAGGCAGCCCACCTCGTAAGGTAAGCCGCCGGAGCCCCCCGGTGCTGGGTGGTCCATAGCGGGTCCCGCCCGCTTATCCGACTGGTGGCGCGTATCACGCCGGCGCTCAATAGTGGTTCGAGCATCTTCGTGAGCTTGTTCTCGAAGAACTTGGCGCTGGTCATGGTGGGTCCGCGGGTCGGACGACGCTATAGAGATGTTATCGCAAGCGTCGTCACGACGGGCAGACGCCCGTGGCGGCTGGCGAGGAGGAGGAGAGTGCACCGTGGCCGCAGCTCCCCCGGTCCTCCCAGTGCCAGCATGTGGTGGCTCGGTGGGGCGCCGACCCGAGGACCCCGCCGGTCGCGGATCGTCTTTATTGGCGACGGCGACGAGGCTCCGGATGGTGGCCCTCCACTCGTCGAGCTTCTATGCAGCAGGAGGGAAGTCGAGGAGCAGCTGCGTGCGCGCCAAAGCTTCTGCTGGCGTGGGCGGCGGTGAGAGCTGCGTGGACCGTGGCGTGCTTCGACTTCTAATCATGTTAGAAGGAGCTCCACCACGGCCCAGCGGCTGCGTGCTATTTTCGCCAGCACTTCGGCGGGCATGCTGAACTCCTTCATCCCGCGAACGACGCATGGGGCTCTTCCCACGGCAGTGCCCAGGGTCGCCGGCGTGGTGACGCTGTTCGTCGCGCACACCATGGGAAGAGCACGCGGTGGTCACTGGCGTGGGTGTCTTGGAGGTCGTTGCGCCGCCCGGAGGTGGCACAACGACACCCCTGGAGGGCCCCGCGCCGCTTGCGGGGGGCCCAGCTCCGTCTTTGGATCTGGCGACGTGCGGCTGGTCGTCGGGCGTGCGAACGACGCCACTCGCCAGGCTCTGACTGCCAGGGTGATGCTGGTGCTCGCGGACCGCGGCCCGGGTCCTGTCCGCGACCGGGCCGCTGTTCGCCCGTAGTGGTACGGGCCATTCGGCCCCCAACGAGCCAATCGCCATGGCCGTCTTCTTCTTGGGAGCCATGGCGACGAAGAAACGCTAGGCTAGCTACTAGACCAGGTTCTCACAATTGCGCCCCCTACCTGGCGCGCCAAAGATGTCGGTGTGGAATGACACCTATGGGATCATGAGAATCCCTACTACGGTTGCCGGGGCACAGGGTTGCAAGAAGAGCAGGATCAGTAGTCAGCACAAGGATCATTTACCCAGGTTCAGGCCGCGAGGATGCATAAAACCCTAGTCCTGCTTTGGTGGGTGTATTTTAGAGAGTTCCTGAGCTCTCGAACTAGCTATGGTGAGTGCGTGGTTCCAAAGAGCCGAATCCTCCTCCAGTATGCCATGGGCCTCCTTTTATAGACGAAAGGGGCTGCCACAGTGGCATACAGGAGGTGGAAAGGCGTACAGTATTGCGAGCTTATCGCTCGTGTTACAGGACAAGTCGCATTTAATGCGCCGCTGAGGTGTCCCCTAGCTTTATCGGGGACGGGGGCGAGGCCCGTCCCGTCCGTCACCGCTTATCCTTGCTTCGACACGCGCCCTGGCCAGCGATGCGTGCGGCGCCATGTAGGCAGGCAGGCAGCTGAGGTGGCGCGGTGGTAGGGTCTTCACGAAGATCTGCATGCCGCCACGCAGGCGCCTGCTGAGTTGGCCTGGAAGCTGCATGTTGCCACGCAGGTGCCTGCCCAGCTGGTTTGGGCTGGCAGCTGCATGCGAACGGTGGTGGAGACTTGGCTGGTGCGGGCCTGGCAGCGGCCCTGCTGGCGTCTTTGATGAGAGCCTTGCTGGGGGCCCGGCAAGGGTCTCGCCGTGGCGCGCTGTCGTCCCCGGCAAGAATCTTGCCGGGGGTCTCGTGGCTCTCCTCTGCATGGATCTTGCCGAGGATCGTTGTCTTCTAATCTCCATCTGATCTTGAATATGTCTTCACAAAGATCCGCATGCCACCATAGAGGCGCCTCCCGAGCCCTGGCCCCACGTGGCTGATGATGCTGGGGACGTGGGCTCAAGGGTGGCTCGCCCTGTTGGCGTTTGGGCGCACTGCCCCGGCAAGGGTCTTGCCGGGGCTGCTGAGGCAGTCCCCGGCAAGGGTCTTTCCGGGGGGAACTACTCCGCCCCTCTGCTTCTTTGCGTTCTTGGTCTTGGCGTTGCTCTGGCTGTCTTGGGCTTCGGTTTTGCCTTGGTTCACCTCCCCGACTCTGCTTGGTGTGGCCGTGGGCGCGGCTCCGACTATCCGTGCACAGGTAAAGGGGTACAAAGGTGCGCCCCTTCTTTTGTACACCGACAAATACGATCACGATGAACAAGATGCATAGGATAAAACTTCTGATGAAATTCCAATTTCAATCGCTTGTAGTTCCATGATCCCATATAATCACATAGCCTATACCATGTCAATGCATCTCCCTTCAAAGATAAAGGGAAGACCTTCTTCTTGATAACATCATCGGGCATACCTGCAAGCTTAAATAATCCACAAACTTCATCCACATATATTAGGTGCTCATCAGGATGTAATGTTCCATCTCCTGCAAAAGGATTAGCTAGCAGTTTTTCAACCATACCCGAAGGAATTTCAAAGTAGACATTTTAATTTTCAGTAGGTTCAGTAGGTTGAGGAGCAACTCTTTGCTCTACTGCTCAGGGTGAAGATACCCCGAATAAGCCCCTCAGAGGATTACTTTCCATAGTAACAAGTGACAGTAAATTTCAGCACACTATATAAATTTTTCCTTACCAAATTCTACCTACCAAAGGCGCTTCACTCCCCGGCAACGGCGCCAGAAAAGAGTCTTGATGACCCACAAGTATAGGGGATCTATCCTAGTCCTTTCGATAAGTAAGAGTGTCGAACCCAACGAGGAGCAGAAGGAAATGATAAGCGGTTTTTAGCAAGGTATTCTCTGCAAGCACTGAAATTATAGGTAACAGATAGTTTTGTGATAAGATAATTTGTAACGAGCAACAAGTAACAAAAGTAAGTAAACTGCAGCAAGGTGGCCCGATCCTTTTTGTAGCAAAGGACAAGCCTGGACAAACTCTTATATAAAGAAAAGCGCTCTCGAGGACACATGGGAATTATCGTCAAGCTAGTTTTCATCACGTTCATATGATTCGCGTTCGGTACTTTGATAATTTGATATGTGGGTGGACCGGTGCTTGGGTGTTGTCCTTAGTTGGACAACCATCCCACTTATGATTAACTCCTATTGCAAGCATCCGCAACTACAAAAGAAGTATTAAGGTAAACCTAACCATAGCATGAAACATATGGATCCAAATCAGCCCCTTACGAAGCAACGCATAAACTAGGGTTTAAGATTCTGTCACTCTAGCAACCCATCATCTACTTATTACTTCCCAATGCCTTCCTCTAGGCCCTAATAATGGTGAAGTGTCATGTAGTCGACGTTCACATAACACCACTAGAGGGGAGACAACATACATCTCATCAAAATATCGAACGAATACCAAATTCACATGACTACTAATAGCAAGACTTCTCCCATGTCCTCAGGAACAAACGTAACTACTCACAAAGCATATTCATGTTCATAATCAGAGGAGTATTAATATGCATATAGGATCTGAACATATGATCTTCCACCAAATAAACCAACTAGCATCAACTATAAGGAGTAATCAACACTACTAGCAACCTACAGGTACCAATCCCAGACTTGGAGACAAGAATTGGATACAAGAGATGAACTAGGGTTTGAGAGGAGATGGTGCTGGTGAAGATGTTGATGGAGATTGGCCCCCTCCCGATGAGAGGAGCGTTGGTGATGACGATGGCGATGATTTCCCCCTCCCGGAGGGAAGTGTCCCCGGCAGAACAGCTCCGCCGGGGCCCTAGATTGGTTCCGCCAAGGTTCCGCCTCGTGGCGGCGGAGTCTCATCCCGAAAGCCTGCTTATGATTTTTCTTCGGATGAAAGACTTCATATAGCAGAAGATGGGCACCGGAGGGCCAACAGGGGGCCCACGAGGCAGGGGCGCGCCCAGGGGGGTAGGGCGCGCCCCCCACCCTCGTGGCCAGGGTGTGGGCCCTCTATGGTATTTCTTCCGCTCAGTATATTTTATTATTTCCAAAAACAACTTCCGTGGAGTTTCAGGACTTTTGGAGTTGTGCAGAATAGGTCTCTAATATTTGCTCCTTTTCCAGCCCAGAATTCCAGCTGCCGGCATTCTCCCTCCTTATGTAAACCTTGTAAAATAAGAGAGAATAGGCATAAGTATTGTGACATAATGTGTAATAACATCCCATAATGCAATAAATATCGATATAAAAGCATGATGCAAAATGGACGTATCACGGGAGCGTCACAAGAAGTAGATGACTAGACAATCGTTTCTCCTACTTTAGAATGCATGCAATTGTTTATGAGGTCTGTGCGAATGATCTGTATAGTCACTTATGTAATTGGATGTTTATTTCAGTTATATATATATATATATACATGTTATTCTACTATAGACAGAGAAATTCACACGGCTTATTAGCAGCAATCGTCTGTGTTATTATTGGTCTTCACACACATTTCAGATTACGGACCTGTTTGCCGCGTATCACACACATCTTGTTCAGTTGAACCATTTCCATTGTGTTGCCTAATCACACACAGTTCATCCCAGTGAACCGTACGTTGTATATCGCACACGCCTTCATCTGGCTGCCCGTTTCTTTTGTGCCTCCTCATCACAAACAGTTCATTGAGCTGAACCGTATGCCCTGCATCGCACATGCAACTAAATTCTGAACCGTGTTTGATGCATCTGTCATCGCAAACGTTTTGCACCTTTTTCACGTTTTTTTACACCACCGTTTGCGATTATGGCATCGCATACAGTTTCGTCGAAGGGTCTCTGATCGTAGTGTCGCGTTTGGACCATCCTGCAGTAGTGATGAGACCAAGGTTATCGAACCAGTAGGAGAACCACGCAACACCACGTAAACAGCTCCTGCACACGAAGAACAAATACTTGCAACCCAACGTAAGAGATGGGTTGTCAATCCCTCACGGGTAAAAAGATAGGTAAAATTGCAGTAGATTGGATAAATAGATCTCGCGTGAATGCGAGATAAAATAAATAAATAAAAATTGCAGCAAGCTGTTTTTTGTGTTTTTGGATTAATAGATCTAAAAATAAAAGTAAATAATAATAGATCTCGAAGGCAAATATAATAAAGAAGAGACCCGGGGGCCGTAGATTTCACTAGTGGCTTCTCTCGAGAAAATAGCATATGGTGGGTAAACAAATTACTGTTGGGCAATTCACAAAACTTCAAATAATCATGACGATATACAGGCAATGATCATTATATAGGCATCACGTCCAAGATTAGTAGACCGACTCCTACCTGCATCTACTACTACAACTCCACACATCGACCGCTATCCAACATGCATCTAGTGTATTAAGTTCATGGGAAAATGGAGTAATGCAATAAGAACGATGACATGATGTAGACAAGATCTATTTATGTAGAAATATACCCCATCTTGTTATCCTTAATAGCAACGATACATACGTGTCGGTTCCCCTTCTATCACTGGGATCAAGCACCGTAACATCGAACCCATCACAAAGCACCTCTTCCCATGGCAAGAAAAATCGTTCTAGTTGGCCTAACTAAACCAAAGATTCGAAGAAGAAATACGAGGCTATAAGTAATCATGCATATAAGAGATCAAGAGACTCAAATAACTTTCATGGATAAAAACATAGATCTGATCATAAACTCAAAGTTCATCGGATCCCAACAAACACACCGCAAAAAAGAGTTACATCAAATAGATCTCCAAGAGACCATTGTATTGAGAATCAAAAGAGAGATAGGAAGCCATCTAGCTACTAACTATGGACCCGTAGGTATACAATGAACTACTCACGCATCATCGGAGAGGCACCAATGAAGATGATGAACCCCTCCGTGATGGTGTCTAGATTGGATCTGGTGGTTCTGGAACTTGCGGCGGCTGGAATTGATTTTTGTCGAGTCCCCTAGGGTTTATGGAATATTGGGGTATTTATAGAGCAAAGAGGCGGTGCGAGAGGCCACCGAGGTGGGCACAACCCGCCAGGGCGCGCCTGGGGGCCCCCAGGCGCGCCCTGGTGGGTTGTGCTCCCCTCGGAGCACCCCTCAGGTACTTTCTTGGCCCATCGTGTGTCTTCTGGTCCAGAAAAATCACCAAAAAGTTTTGCTGCATTTGGACTCCGTTTCGTATTGATTTCTTGCAAAGTAAAAAACAAGCAAAAAATAGCAACTGGCACTGAGCACTATGTCAATAGGTTAGTCCCAAAAAATGATATAAAGTTGCTATAAAATGATTGTAAAACATCCAAGAATGATAATATAACAGCATGGAACAATCAAAAAATATAGATACGTCGGACACGTATCAGGATCGTGTGGGAAGGACCCCCCTATCGCAGTCACTCACTAGGCGACGGTTCCAAATGCCGTCGCGGAAAGGGGTTAAAAACCGTTTGTATAGCACGATACGGTACCGGTGAGAGAGTGATATCATACTTTCTAATCAAAGAAGAAACTTCATAAGCACCCTTAAAAGCAACATATTCTTCAATTTGTTCAATATCACAGTAACTATAAACACTTTTGGCGTAAGAAGATAAGATTTCATTATCATTAAACTCACATAGGTAGGGAAGGTGTTTTTTGGGGTTTGATGTCTACTACACAACTTATTCTTGTAGACTCGTGTTGGGCCTCCAAGCGCAGAGTTTTGTAGGACAATACTAATTTTCCCTCAAGTGGATGACCTAAGGTTTATCAATCCGTGGGAGGTGTAGGATGAAGATGGTCTCTCTCAAACAACCCTGCAACCAAATAACAAAGAGTCTCTTGTGTCCCCAACACACCAAATACAATGGTAAATTGTATAGGTGCACTAGTTCGACGAAGGGATGGTGATACAAGTGTAGTAATGATAGTAGATATTGATTTTTTGTAATAGGAACAATAAAAACAGCAAGATAGCAAGTAACAGAAGTGAGCACAAACGGTATTGCAATGCTTGAAAATAAGGCCTACGGTTCATACTTTCGCTAGTGCAATCTCTCAACACTGCTAACATAATTGGATCATATAACCACCCCTCAACATGCGATAAAGAATCACTCCAAAGTTGTTATCTAGCAGACAACATAAGAAGAAATTGTTTGTAGGGTACAAAACCACCTCAAAGTTATCCTTTCCGATTGATCTATCGAGCTATTCCTATAAGTGTCACAAATAACCCAAGAGTTCATACTAAATAACACCATATGATATGCATCAACCAACTCTAATGTCACCTAGATACTCCAATGTCACCACAAGTATCCATGAGTCAATTATACGATACGCATTAAACAACTTCAGATTCATAATACACAATCCAACACAAATAACTTCAAAGAGTGCCCCAAGATTTCTACCAGAGAAACAAAGACGAAAACATGCATCAACCCCTATGCATTGATTACCCCAATGTCACCTCAGGAATCTGCGAGTTGAGTGCCAAAACATACATCAAGTGAATCAATATGATACCCCATTGCCACCAAGGGTATTCATAGGAAGACATACATCAAGTGTTCTCAAATCCGTAAAAGTATTCAATCCGATAATAATGAAATCTCAAAGGTAAAAATCAATTAATCGCAACAAGATAGAGAGGGGGAAACACCATATGATCCAACTATATTAACAAAGCTCGCAATACATCAAGATCGTGCCAAATCAAGAACATGAGAGAGAGAGAGAGATCAAACACATAGCTACTAGTACAAACCCTCAGCCCCAAGGGTGAACTACTCCCTCCTCATCATGTAAACCGCCGGGATGATGAAGATGGCCTCCGGAGATGATTTCCCCCTCCGGCAAGGTGCTGGAACAGGGTACAGATTAGTTTTTCGTGGCTACAAAGGCTTGCCTTGGCGGAACTTCTCATCTAGGGTTATATTTGGGTGTTTCTGTATTTATAGGATTTTTTGGCGTCGGTTTCACACTGACAACGGCTTCGAGGGGCTCACTACCCACCACGGTGCGCCAGAGGGGGTGGCGCGCCCTGGTGCCCAGTGGGCAGCAGGGGACCCCCTCCAGTGGTGGGTCTTTGATCCAGTATTTTTCTTTTATTCCAAAATAATTCTCCAAAAAGTTTTGTCCAATTCTGAGAACTTTTATTTCTGCACAAAAAACAACACCATGGTAGTTTTGCTGAAAACAGCCTCAGTACGAGTTAGTTCCATTCAAATCATATAAAATTGCACCCAAACCATATAAATTGTTGTAGACATGGCATGAATACTTCATAAAATATAGATACGTTGGAGAAGTGTCAGCATCCCCAAGCTTAATTCCTGCTCGTCCTTGAGTAGGTAAATGATAAAAGAAATAATTTATGAAGTGTGAATGCTAGCATAGTGCATAAGTTTGATCAATGATAATTTCAATCACTTTTCCTAGCATCATAACAACAACTCTTTCTCATAAAACCCATCATGATAAAGTAGCAATCAATTCACATGTTATGGTTCAAACAATGCATTTTCTTGAAACTTAACAACCTATGTTCTTAGTCACCAAACAATTGCAATTCAACTTATTCTCAACAAAGTCTAAGTAAGAGCTCTACATACTCAATCATCATATAGTCTTCTATGATTGCTAGTACTCAAAGCATATTTTTAGAACAAATGGCATCCATCGAACACAGAGAAAGATAGGGGCTTAATGTTTCGCCTCCCAACTCGATCATTATCATAGAGATAATTGTCAACAATAATAATTCATGATCAAATATATTTGACTGGCCATATGTGCCTAGATCTTTCCCCCACCACATGATGCTTGCCAACTAGAGAATAATTGAGGTTGAAATGAGAATGCATACTATTGACTCTTGCATAAAAGTAAATATTGAAAAGTAAAAGATAGGCCCTTCGCAGAGGGAAGTAGAGGTTGTCATGCGCTTTTTATTTTTGGATGTGCAAGATCTTAATGCAAAGGAATGTCACATTATATTGCCCCTTATGATAGAAACCTTTATTATGTGGTCTGTCGCTTTTATTTCTTTGCCATCACAAGTTTCGTGCAACGCTTATTTTCCCTTGCAATAAAAGATCACTTATATTTTAGGAGCAATTTTTATTGCTTTTTGCACCGATGACAACTTACTTGAAGGATCTCATTCAATCCATAGGTAGATATGGTGGACACTCATGGCAAGAGACTGGGTTTAAGGGTTTTGGATGCACAAGTAGTATTTCTACTTAGTACAATTTTTTGGCTAGCAAAAGATCCTAAGCAAACACCACATGTTGGAGGATCCGTAACAATATAACTTATATGCAAATATATACAACCATAACTCATTACGTTGTCTTCCTTGTCCAACTTCAACTAATTTGCTCAAGTTGGAAAATAATTAATGGGTATTTACAATCATAAAAGATGTCCAAGATAATATATTTGTATGTGAAAGTTCTCTTCCTTATACTAATCATTCATGAATTGCTTGTATGACCAATATTGTGATTGTCAAGCTTCAATAGATTTCACTTTCTAAACTCAATGTGAAGCTACTACTAGGCATAATATGAACATATAATTTCAACTTCAGGATATTCAATTCATTCTACAATTTACACATAGGATACAAGTGAAGCACAATAGTAAATGACAACTACTCCAAAAAGATATAAGTGAAGATCAAGCGAGTAGTTAAGTGAGTGGGTAGCTATGTGAGGACTCTCTCTCATTTGAATATAACAGTGGTTCAATATAACAAGATGTGTGTGATACGCGGCAAACAGGTCTGTAATCAGAAATGTGTGCGAAGACCGATAATAACGCAGACGATTGCTTCTAATAAGACGTATGTGATATGCTCTGTCTACACAACATCTATTGGCCATTGTGGGACGAGCGGTCATCTGGATACGCCATAAGGATGTGAAGAGGCATTCCTATCAGCAAGGACAAGTTGTTCCACCAGTAGCTCATGTAAGAAAACTATCAAGTTAAGTGTGCTCAGGCTGGAGCAGCCATCGGATGGGTGACTGGATGGGAAGTTGTGTCGATGTTAAATTAGCTGATGGGATGGGTCATTTTAGTCAAATGACCGAAATGCCCCATTTCCTCAGCTAATTTAACCTCGAGGTCCTTGTTTTTTGTTTTTTAACACATGTTAAAGAAGGTCTACCGCATTACTTTTTGACAATGTGCGATACGTGGCATACAGTTGACCCATCCGACCTATTTGTGATGGAATAGGCTGTATGTGTTGTGGGCAAACGCTTGCTAGTATTCAACCGTTTGGGATTGATGAATTCATCACCGATGGGTTCCCTAGTGTGGTCTGTGTTCATCTGATCATCATCTACTTCTTGTGCTAGCTCGATACTAAGTTTCCATTAATTGATGGTGTTTTATGAACACGCCACCGTTTCCCGCCATTTCCTCACCTATTTCCCGCCACCCTGCTATATTGCGCATAGGGGGCGCACGACGCACGGAGGCGACAAGCGCAGCCTGTAGCACATCCACCTTTTCCAAGCATGCCAACCCACCAAAGCGCTGCCTCTGCCATCAACGTCGTCGACGAGGAAAACGAGCAGGCGCCACTGTAACACCCCGGATGTGACTTTCCATATTAGTAACTCCAACTCTTGCCATTTTCGGCTATGTGTTATGATATTCCCTCCGTGGTTGGGTTTTTTCTTCGTTTTGCATTTTGTCCATGTCATGCATCTCATATCATGTCATCATGTGCATCTCATTTGCATACGTGTTCGTCTCAGGCATCCGAGCATTTTCCCCGTTGTCCGTTTTGCAATCCGACACTCCCACATGCACCGGCGCACCCCTCTTGTCTCTTTTCGTGAGCGGGTGTTAAACGTTCTCGGAAAGGACCGAGGTTTGCCAAGTGGCCTTGGTACACAACCGGTAGACCACCTGTCAAGTTTCGTTCCATTTGGAGGCCGTTTGATGCTCCAACGGTTAGCCGGGTAACCGCAAAGGCCTTTTGTGTGTTGCAGCCAAACACCCCTCCAAACAGCCCAATAACCCATCTAAGTCCCCTCCATGCTCTCGGTCGTTCGATCACGATCGTGTGGGCGAAAACCGCACCTCATTTGGAGTCTCCTAGCTCCCTCTACCTATAAATATGTGCTTCACCCGGATTTTTCGCGCAGTCCAACCCTAGTCTTCTCCTCCCTCTCGCCCGGCGGACATGTCCGCGCGCCGCCGGACGAAACCCGCTGCCGCCCGCTCCAGTGAGCGCGCGCCACATGGCACGTCGCCGCGTCCCTCCGCCGCCGG